>NW_005187558.1:1501959-1503236 GCF_000239375.1 Pundamilia nyererei
CTCTCTCTCTCTCTCTCTCTCTCTCTCTCTCTCTCTCTCTCTCTCTCTCTCTATATATATATATATATAATGCTAATAACTTAAAACAAGTAATCGGATGTTTTCAGTCTCCCCTTTCCTTTTAAGGAACCTTACTTTGTGACAAATATTCTGTCAAGAAGGCAGATGAACACACAGTAACAGTAATATTTGTCTCCCTCTACAGGACAAAAACATGCATAATTTTCTACATGTTAATAACATGGACAAGGACAAAGCAGAAGAAATCATTTACAATCTTTGTAATATTTGCATTATATTAGCATTTGCATTAAATAAGAAAATACAAAACAGAATTAAAGCTGCAAGCAGCGTTATGAGGGCCCCTCAAACTAATGGTTGTTTCTCCATCAGAAACATTAAACTGGTGCAGTTGGTTGGTTTTCATGGAATGACCCATCTATTGCCTGGATATTCTACTGTAAAATGTGACAGATTTGAACTCTGATGAACCCAACTGCTATCTGTCATTCAGTTTATTAATAAAACCCACGTAGCCGGTCTTTGGACTGAAAGTTTATTGAACACTAAAATTACCATGCTTTACAATGCAGGAAGAGAAATATCAACGTAAAATATGCTGTACAGATTTTTACAGTCATTCACCAAGAGAAATTGAATGGCCTCACCGCTTAGAGCCTCACTCCTTTAAGGTATTATGTGTGTTCTGTCTTAAATCTTATATCACTGAGTAATATTATACTGTACGTCTCTGACTAAAGTTAAATGCCATTAAAAACCATCTCTCAAGATTTTCAGTACAAGAATAAAAAGAAAAAGGTCTATTTGTTCCAGATGTTATCCAAGTATTTAAACCCACCATTCATTCTCTAAATAAATAATTCTGTTGGCTCAGGTTGGAATTAAGAGAGACAGATTAGAGCCGCTAGGTGAATGCTTACTGGCTAGTGGGTAGTTTGCTTGGTACATTGGATCCACAACTGTCCAAATGTACGTGTTTGGTTAAAAACGGTATCAGTCCAGTATTTCTATGCCGTTTCCAACAACATAGAAATAATTCCCTGCAAATTAGATTGGGGGAAAAAAATATCTTATGAGTTATAAAACATGTTTGTTCAACTGAGAAATCCCTGAAAGTTAGCAAAATTTAAAATAATAAAATAGTAATAATTTAGCCTAGAGAAATTTTAATTTGTGTCTGCACCTACAGACTTAAGACAGGAAGGTTCATACTCGTGTTTTATCATCTGGTTTACTTCATTAAAGAAGCAAAAATG
>NW_005187559.1:0-1017 GCF_000239375.1 Pundamilia nyererei
GAACAGGCCAACACCCACATGTCCAGACTGAGAAAGGTCCAACATGAGATGGAGGAAGCTCAGGAACGTGCTGACATTGCTGAATCTCAGGTCAACAAACTGAGAGCCAAGAGCCGTGATGCTGGAAAGGTAATTCATGTAATTCGTTTACACAACATTTAATGTTGATCAGATGAGTGTTTGATATAATGTTGAATGTTGTTTGCTTTGTATTATTAATTTGCTTTGATTTGAAGAGAGTAGAGAGTGTAGATACTTGTACAAAAACAACACGCAATAAATTGCTTACTGTTAATATGCGTTGAATAATTTTACCTTTCATTATTTTTTTCAGGGTGAAAGTGCTGAATAAGACACATTCTTTTGGAACTTTTTGGCAGTGTTCATAAAATATGAACTAACTGTTAAATTGTCTGCTTATGATGTATTAATTCAATAAACACTTTCATTATGATTTCATGAAATGTAGAGTTTTATTTATTGTATGTTCTAAAATATTCACTATCAAACATACAATGTTTAACACAGTAATTTCTTGAAAACAGCATTTTTCCTTTACCTTTAAAAGAAAACCACATTTCACAAAAACTATGATAATTTAAAAGTAAATTTTTTGCAATCCTAAAAAAATTGTGCTTCACAAGCAAATTTTCCATTAAACAACAATTAATTTCCATTGTCACATCAGTTAAACAAATGACTGCATATGTCAATATTTTTTTAATTAATCTGTAAATGCTTTATAAGCCATTATTAATGCGGTCTTTCGCTACTCTGGTTAAAAATGATAAGTCACTTAGATAACTTAAAAATATTATTGTTTGGCTTTTCTCAGTGTTTTATTTGTTCGTGAGTAAATCTAAACAAATAAATATCTAAACAATAATAACAGTGACATTTAAGTTAATTTATCCGATAAATAAACATTGTAAAATATATATATACACACACACACATATATATATATAACCAAGGTGCAAAATAACTGCCCATGAACTGAGAAAAGTCAAGCGTGCA
>NW_005187559.1:1911-2936 GCF_000239375.1 Pundamilia nyererei
GGGTATATATTTGTTTTTTGTTAAGTTGCCTAATAATTATGCACAGTAATAGTCACCTGCACACACAGATATCCCCCTAAAATAGCTAAAACTAAAAACTACTTCCAAAAACATTCAGTTTTGATATTAATGAGTTTTTGGGTTCATTGAGAACATGGTTGTTGTTCAATAATAAAATTATTCCTCAAAAATACAACTTGCCTAATAACTCTGCACTCCCTGTATTTGAGAAGAACAGAGCTGTAGGCCTACACTGTTTAAATTAGTTTATATTCATCTATACACACTAGATAATATGACACAGATTATAAATTTCTGGATAGAGTTTTAAAAGTTCTGCCCACTAATGCCATAAATCACGTTGTATCAGTTACATTAAATATGTGTCAATACAACAGTGCACCATTTATAGTCTTTAATTGGTTAAAAGCTCTCCCTGTAAGCTAAATATTAGCACAAATTCAATAAAACATAGTTCACAAATAAATAAATCTAAAGATGCCTGATTTGGACTTTTTAATGCTGTCAGCATTAATGAATGCTTTTAACAGGTTTAGAAACACAGACATCATGTTATACTGATCATGGAGAAAAACAAAACTGTTCATGTTTAAAGAATAAATTACATGTTATACAATACTTTTTTTAAATTTCTGGGGCTTTTAAAAGCTGTTACATTAAAAGCTGCACAATAGTGTACTATCTGAAGTCTTTAAATCAAAGTTAATAGTACTTGTAGCATATAGAGATAAACTCAATATACTCTGCTTCCCATTAAAATTGCACATGCACACTGACAACCTTATTTGTACTCCAGATGCCTGCCTGTTGATGCTTGCAGGCACATAAAGCCACAGTTGTTGGTTCCTTTCTATTTTTGATCTTACTATATAGCTTACCCAAACTGATAATGTGACGAGTCATCAAATAAATCCAATTCTGCCTTCACAAAATCTGATATCTCCTCCACAGCAAATCTCATGTTACATGTAAAGAGATTTAAAGCTGATTTTTATATATATATA
>NW_005187559.1:2956-10989 GCF_000239375.1 Pundamilia nyererei
ATATATAGATATATATAGATATATATATTTAAAAGGTGACGCAGACATATATACGTGCATAGGCTGATTATGTTATAAAAAATAATTTTTTACCTTTAACCACACATAGAAGGGAGAAAAGAAGATCTAAACCTTTGTGAATGATCATATGTTAACATATTTAGTTCTGGTTTATTTCATTCAACACGTTATAGCATATCATATACATTATAACCCCTTAGCAGTCCAATTAGTCCCCTAAACCATCCAATGTCCCGTGGGCGGTACGTCCGACTGCTAAGGGGATAACTGTACAGTTTCTGCTTAAATATTGAAAAACCAAAAATTTATTTTTTTTGTTCTTATTAATAGTGTCAAAGTAAATTAAAATAGCCCTCCACAGACTCAACATTAAAGGGATAAGCAGTCATGTGTCATTTTATAGTAGAAAAAAATCAATTAACACTACTAACTGGAAATAAAATAGTTACAGAATATTTAATTGATGATTAAATGTTAATTTAGGGAAAAAAGTCTAACTTGACAAGACACCTTGTCAAGTCAGACCAAAGTCTATAGTTATATTCAATAAAAATGCTAATGAAGATTGGATGCAACTAACATGCATTTTTAATGCAGGAGAAAGAGAAAGAACAGCATATTTTATTGAAACACACAGTTTTACAACAAACCAAATCCATAAACTTTAATAAACTGTTTGGAGATTAAACTTCACTTCAGCAACATAACAGAATAGTGTCCCAGCAATGGTGGGATGTACAACAGGATTTCTCCCCATAATGACAAAATGGGCAGCATTGGATTTTGTAAATAAGAATGCCTCAAAGGCATAATTATAGAAAAGCACTGACATTTAAACTACAGGGAATAGAGGTTACTTTTGAGGTCGTTTGCTTGCCTTGTTCCCATTTACACTTGCCTGTAGTATAAAACTGCAGTGCTTCACTTGTTGCTGTATCCTTAGCTATATGGTGTGATCTTTTTCTAGCGTGCCAACCTGCTGATCTGAAAATACCTGTCTCTTACCTTGCACTCAACAACAGCTCTCATTAAATTATGTCTAACATTTACAGAGGTTTCTCACATGACATGACACACACTTTACTCAATCACACATTTATCTAAAATTTATTTATTTATTTTAAAAAGGTTCATAAATTATTTCTTCTCTAGCCACTTTGTGAGGTTGTTGCTTAACTAGGTGAAATTATCAAAGAAGATTCTGTACCAAAAACCTCCCAGTTATTGCACTGGTTGCTAGCAGATTTCCACAGTTAGCTGTACTTCTTCAGATAAAAATGCTTTGAATACTTCCTAACTACTGGCCCAGCAGTAGAAATACTAGAAAGAGTGATGGAAACTGGAAATGGAGAAGGTTTGCCTTCAAAGTAAAAGCTGCACCTCAGCCAAAATTTTTCATAAAGTGCCACTATAACTCTGAAGCCAACTGCCTCCATTTCTAGTTTATGTTACACTTTTGGCAGGTTCAGTACAACTCGGAGAGTAGACAGTGTTTTTGGATACATCCATCACTTCGATTCAAATTGCTACAGCAGAAATATGCTGGTGGCCAAAGCAAACACAAGGTTTTTGCCAACTGGTTGGGGAATAGACCAACTACTTAAGTGACAGGTGGTTACCACTAGCCTCTTGGGCTGTATGACCAAGGTATTATTCACTCAATCCTACACTTTCACCATAATTGTTATATATCTAAAATGGCATACAGGTTAATGTTACGTGGGGAGTGGTTGCATGTCTCCAAAATACCAATAGTCATTCTCATACAGGTCATTACTTGTCCTCAGACCTTTTATTTTGGCAGAGTACTTGATGACAATAACCTCCTATTTATGTCACTCTTCGCTTTTTCTCCATAGAGTTTAAGGCTTTGTGAATGTTGAAGGTATCAGAGACACCTAATGTCTGGATTTGCAAATACAGAAATTTTCTAAAGAAAAAAAAATGGAATATAGTCAAAAGTAAATTGTGAGCATAGAGGCAAATGAGTAGCCATTTATACTGTGTTTCCTAAGGAAGCTTAAGTGGCTAGATCTTTCTAGAGAAATGTCACTGTGTCTCTCCAGAAGTGCAGGCCAAAGTGACTCATCTGTGCTCATTAAAACAGTACTACAGTAACAGTATCGTAGAATTTCAAAAATTCAGTAAGGTTAAACACTTGCTACTGTACACCTAGCAAGACACTAAAACATTAGACTGCATTGTCTGTAATGTGTTCCTCTAAAATACCACAGCTAAAAGAAGCAGAGGAAATAAGTAATTTCCCTGTTTTGGTTGTTTTGTTGTCTTTGTGTCTACTCTGCATTTTTCTTGCTATTCTAGCCAACTCTTGGATCACAGTGAACATGCACAATATGTTATTTTACTCAACATTTTACAATGAACTTATCTTACTTTTAAACATGTGCTTTTTTAGGAAAATACATTTGGAAATTAAACAGACTATTTAAGATGACAAATCTCTTACAGGTTAGGACATGGTCTTAACAACATATCTGAATATTGTCCTATAATATATCCTTCACTTATGCAAAAGACAAGTCACAGCTTCTTCTCTTTGCTGGATTTATTTTTGACCATGGTAGCACCTCGTGACCTGCTGGTAAGATAGCAGACATTAAGACAAGTCTGTGCAAAACTTGGCAATGAAAGGTAATTCTGGCTATGATCCCAGACTTTTCCTTCCATTCATCATTTATCACTTACTCAGTACATCTAAATTAAAATTTAAAAACTGTATGATTATTTTTTCCTTGCAGAAAGACATTAACATTTTTTATAACAAACAATTTTCTAGTATTGAATTATCTGAGCTGGCAGTCCTTCTTAAACTCTATTCCTAGTAGAGATATATAACACTTGTCTGGCATTAATACAAAGTCTTGCTCTGAATTTTATTTCACATGGCTGAGGTGTTTATGTCCTGTAATAGTACACCAGTGGCATTTCAAGACTTCTCCAAATTTAAAACTCAGTACTGGCTGTGATGTCAAAATGACTTGAGCTTAGAGTTTAGTATAAACTCTTTCAACTTAATATCACTGTCAAGTTAATATCAAGATTGATTGGAATAAATAATTCACAAACTATGTAGTGCACTATTATAATTTACCACTGGGTATACTGTAGACATTACTGATGTACAACTAACTAATTAACCTATATTAACATAGGTCCTGGCAGAATGGAAGCAGAAGTATGAGGAGAGCCCAAAAGCAGGCTCGTTCTCTCAGCACTGAGTTGTTCAAGATGAAGAACTCATATGAAGAGGCTCTGGATCATCTTGAGACCATGAAGAGAGAGAACAAGAACTTGCAGCGTATGCTTAACTTGCTTTTGCTGTAGCAAAAACATTTGCATATGTCAGCTCCAAGTACTAAAACTCTTGGCTGTGTCTGCTCTTTAGAGAAGATCTCAGATCTGACTGAGCAGATTGGTGAGACTGGACAGAGTATCCATGAGCTGGAAAAGGCCAAGAAGACTGCTGAGACTGAGAAGTCTGAAATACTTTATCAGGATTCCCAACTGTAGATGGATGAACCTTTCAGAGGACAGGAAGACATGAAGGAGCAGGTCACCATGGTGGAGCGCAGAAATGGTCTCATGATGGCTGAAATTGAGGAGCTGAGAGCCGCTCTGGAGCAGACAGAGAGAGGATTAGGAGTTGCTGGACAGGAGTTGGTTGGTGCTAGTGACCATGTCAGACTGCTTCCCTCAGGTTTGATTGTTTTTAACACTTACAATAATATATTAAAATCCTTTTTACAGTGCTCCTCAAAACAAAGCTACTGTATACTATTCTGTACAAATATCTGAGAGAGAATGCAGAAATATGAAAAGTAAATATCAAATTAAACTGAAGTTAAATTAACTAATATATAAATGAGGGTGCCCTCATTTTAATTCCCATCAACTACAAGAGGAACATGCCAACATCTACCTACCCAGGCTGAGAAAGGTTCAGCATGAGCTGGAAGAAGCTCAAGAGTGCAATGACATTGCTGAGTCCCAGGTCAACAAGCTAAGAGCCAAGAGTTTGATCATGCCATGTAACATCTGCGGATTTTACTTTGACATATACCTAAGAACCGCTGCAGACCATGTACATCCTTTGCATTGAAAGAAATTATCCTCTTCCTTCACTGCATACCGGAATATATTTGAAGCCTGAGAAGTAAATTGATATAGAGCGACCAGTAGGAATTAGTTCAAACATGTCATTTAAAAATAAACCACCAAAAATACCCCAAAAATTGGATAATTTCCATCATTTGTTTAACTCAGTCCAAACTGTGTAGGGCAATATATTATACTTGCAAAACTGATATTCTAATCCAAAGGAGATTTTAATCACTTTAAGAGAGCAAAGTAGCCTTTGAGGCAACTTCCAGTGCCAAAACATAATATCCTAAACAACTGAAAAATCTATGCCCTCCATCAAACATTGCATTCAGTATATTCAAGCTATTTAAGTGTGAATCACACCTTAAAGTAAACTAAATAGACAGGAAGAGCATAAAAGACTTTATCTTGTTTTATACATGCTTTACATTATGTAAAATAATAGCCAATAATAAGCGATATCAGAAATTTGTTGAAATTTTGTAATTTTGTACAGTTGGAGAAGTTTTAATTTTTCAACTTTAGTCAAGGTTTCATTTTGATTTCCACTTCTGAAAATGTCAAGCAACAGTCAGTTTTTGTGACTAAAATGCCCTAGTTTTGTGTGAAACTTCATAGGGGAATTCAAAACAAATAAGTTGACAGATTTTCTATCAAACTATGGAAATTAAATAACATAAGAACACAAAATTCACCTGCTTCTCTGGATATGTCGGACAAATGTCCTCTCAGTGCAAGAGTGGTATCCTAACTCTGTCCCTTAGCTGTTGTTATTTTTGACTACAGCAATGACTTGTAATCCTCTGTTAAGATGGTAAATGATAAACCACACCTGTCAACAGTTTCAGCATGTAATCTGAGAGGACACTGGAAATTATTCCAAATGTCAAGATACGTTTTCATCTCTGCTCATTCAGTAAAAGTTGAATATAAAGATTTTAAATAGAAACTAATACTATGTTCTTGTACCAAAATTGTACCCTAACCCAAAATTTTTCAACAATCGTAAGTGAAAAACACTCATTTTAAATCTTATTTGTGCAGCTGTTATTTAAGGTCTTGCCTGAGGTGCCAACTTTTCATGTATTACGTTTCGAGGAATCATGTGTTGCTCTTTTAACTTTTATGGAAAGTACAGCAGCATGAAATTAGTATCAGATACCAGAGACATGTATACTGTGCAACTATACACCAGTGACATTCTGACGCTTCCCCAACATTAGCACTCAGTCCTGGCTGTCATATCAAAATTAAATTGATGCAACTGCATATCATAAAATGTGTCAACTGAAATCTGATCCCCAAGTACTTCTCTGGATTTATTGGAGCAGACACTTCACAAACCATGCTGTGCACTCTTGCTATGTAGTATTGAATAAACTGTGAACATAATAAGAGTAGTAAATACTGTATTTACAAAGTTAAAAATGATGTGTTAAAAGTGAAATAACATTATAAGAAAATGCATTAATAATATATATCTGAATGTATAATATAGTCGAATACAGTTCTATACAGATTGACTTACCAATACTTAATTAGAATATGTAAAGTTGAGAAATTTTTAATTAATTTTTTTTTTTTGATCCAACAGTATTTTATCTTCTTTATTATAGAGAAATTGACTATAAAATTATGTTTAAAAAATATTTTTGGCATTTTTTTTGTCTCATGTTTAACAGAACATAATCAAAACTCACAACTATTCTGTCAATCATAAAGTAACATAGAGGTATTTTAATAAGTACTCATGGTGTCAGCAATGAGTCGATAACTGTCAAGTAACAAAGTGAAAAGCTGTGCTGAGCAGACACACTTTATAAAAAAAGACAAAAAAAAAAGGGCAGGGATAGCTCAGTAGGTAGAGTGGTGGCCCCATGATCGGAAGGTCGGGGGTTCGACTCCACTGAACAGCTACCCTGAGGTACCCCTGAGCAAGGTGCCGTCCCTACACACTGCTCCCCGGGCGCTGCATTGGTGGCTGCCCACTGCTTCACTGGGTGAATGGGTTAAATGCAGAGGAACTATTTCCCTATGGGGACTAACACGCACACTTTACACTTTACTTTACACTCGAGCAGCAACTCTGGAAACCCAATCCAGCTGACAGGCATGTGACACAGGTGAGTGTGGTCAAGTATTTACTGGTTACCATATTTTAACGGTTTAGACATTCCTGTTAAATATGTTGCTGCTGTTTGAGTGTAGTAGCACTTTGGTCAGTCAACTGAATGAATAAATATTTTTACTGAAATATGATGGTTGAAATATTAGACACAAAGGAGCAAAGCAACTTAATTTTGGCATTTCTTTAGATTGCAGCATCTTTACACGGGATACTATTAGTTTTCAGTTGGGGTCCAGTGAGGTAAGTGGTTCGATGTAAATGACATTTTCATGATAGAAGATATCTGCTTAAGAAAATTTCAAGAACTCATAAATGGTCACATTGTTTCAATTTATGTCATATTTTCAGTCTCCAGTAAAGTGCCAACATGAGCACAGACGCGGAGATGGAGCAGTATGGCCCGGCAGCCATTTACCTCCAGAAGCCTATATATTTGTCATCCTGTCTATGTAAACATTTGTCTGCTATATCACAACAAACACCCTGTTGATTATTTAAAAATTGCTTTCTATTCAGACGGTCACTGTGAAAGAGGAAGACATCCACCCCAGGAACCCTCCAAAGTTCGATAAGATGGAGGATATGGCAATGATGACCCACCTTAACGAGCCATCTGTGCTGTTTAACCTCAAAGAGCGTTTTGCATCATGGATGATCTACGTAAGTTTTATTTGAAGGTTTATCTAAAAGAAATAAAATGTAAATGAAAAATGAAAAATGTAAGCAACCCTTATGCTCTCTGCTATGACAAAGACCTACTCTGGGTTGTTCTGCGTCCCAATCCCTACAAGTGGCTTCCTGTGTATGATGCTACATGTGTAGCAGCATACAGAGGAAAGAAGAGGATTGAGGCTCCACATCTTCTCCATCTCTGACAATGGCTATCAGTTCATGCTCACTGGTAAGTAGTAGTTACTGTTAAAGTTTGTGAATACAAACTAAAAGATGCCTTAAATGTGAGGTTATTGCTGCAGTTAGATAAAATTCTTTAATGTTTGTATTCCAGATCGGGAAAACCAATCTGTTCTGATTACGAGAGTATTGCACACGTGATTACATCTAAAACTTGATACAGAGGGTGAATCTTGAAAATATGTCTTTTATACTGTCTCCAGTGGAGAATCTGGTGCAGGAAAGACTGTCAACACCAAACGTGTCATCCAGTACTTCGCAACAATTGCATGAGCTAAGAAGGAATCATCACCTGGCAAGATGTAGGTAATATTGGTTATTTATGATAGACCCATGTGTGGGTTGAGTTTAAGTACGATTCTAATGTTCTAATGTCATTTACAGCTTTTGTTGTGGCAAAAATATTTGCATATATCAGCTCCAAGTACTAAAACTCTTGGCTGTGTTTGCTCTGTAGAGGAGATCTCAGATCTGACTGAGCAGATTGGTGAGACAGGAAAGAGCATCCATGAGCTGGAAAAGGCCAAGAAGACTGTTGAGACTGAGAAGTCTGAAATTCAGACAGCTCTGGAGGAAGCTGAGGTAATGTATTTTATAAAAATGTACTGTTTGTATTCAAATTTTAAAAAGTATCCCTTCTCCAGTTTATGTTGCAATAAATTTTTTTTACATAACTCTTTTAATCATTTAAAGGGAACTCTGGAGCATGAGGAGGCCAAGATCCTTCGTGTTCAGCTTGAGCTAAACCAGTTAAAAGTGAGATTGACAGGAAGCTGTCAGAGAAGGACGAGGAGATGGAGCAGATCAAGAGGAACAGCCAGAGGGTGATTGACTCCATGCAGAGCACTCT
>NW_005187559.1:11627-12970 GCF_000239375.1 Pundamilia nyererei
TTTCATTCAGAACACCAGTCTTTTGAACACCAAGAAGAAGCTGGAGGCTGACCTTGTCCAGGTTCAGGGTGAGGTGGATGATGCAGTTCAGGAAGCAAGAAATGCTGAGGAGAAGGCCAAAAAGGCTATCACTGATGTGAGATTTTTTTTTTCTTCTATTTTGTTTTTCACTATTACAGGGTTCTGAAATCTCTAATTTGCAGTTCATGTTAAGTTCGATTTTAATGTAGAACAGATTTTAAATTTTGGAAATATTTCATCACTTCAGGCTGCCATGATGGCTGAGGAGCTGAAGAAGGAGCAGGACACCAGTGCTCACCTGGAGAGGATGAAGAAGAACCTGGAGGTCACAGTCAAGGACCTGCAGCACCGTCTGGATGAGGCAGAGAACCTCGCCATGAAAGGTGGCAAGAAGCAGCTCCAGAAACTGGAGTCCAGGGTACAAACTATACACAGTACTAAAACTAGTTTCACAATCGAAGTCTACCTTTGTGTAGACATGTTCTTTTGCCCTCAGCGAGACTTAGTTTTTCTTGTAATTAAATTAATTATGCTTTAATTAATTTACTTGTTTTCTTTTATTCGTTATTTATTTATATCTATATATATCTATATATATTTATATATGTATCTTTATTATTTAGTTTTGGTGTACAGCACTTTGCGTCAACTATGGTTATTTTAAAGTGCTTTTTAAGTAAAGATGATGATGATGAGGTAGAATTAAGACACTTTTATTTTTATGCTTTACCATGGCAATAATAATGTAGCTACATTGTTTTATTATATTATATTCTTTTATCAAATTCCAGGTGCGTGAACTGGAAGCTGAACTTGAAGCTGAGCAGTGACGTGGAGCTGATGCCATTAAAGGAGTCCGGAAATATGGAGGAGAGTGAAAGAGCTCACTTACGAGGTAATTAATTATCTAACTAAAAATGATCTAATTTATTGTGCCCATTCCCTTTCACTTACAACCCTAATTGTTTAGACTGAGGAGGACAAGAAGAACATCACAAGACTTCAGGATCTGGTCAGCAAGCTGCAGTTAAGGCTTACAAGAAACAGGCTGAGTAGGCTGTGAGTCAACTACAATTATATGACAAATTTCCTTCAGCTTGGTTCATCGCACGCCCATTGACTCCCCTATAACCAAGTCAGTATTTTTGTAAATCCTTTACAGGAGGAGCAGGCAAACACTCACATGTCCAGGCTCAGGAAGGTCCAGCATGAGCTGGAGGAAGCTCAGGAGCGTGCTGACATTGCTGAGTCCCAGGTCAACAAGTTGAGAGCCAAGAGCTGTGACACTGGAAAGGTAGCAACTTCTGTCCAAATATCCAAAA
>NW_005187559.1:14536-57941 GCF_000239375.1 Pundamilia nyererei
CATAATAATACAATTAAGTTGTGCTTCACAGTCGGTCAGAGCAATAGCATAAGACAGAATAAAAATAAGAAAACAGTTAAAAGTTGTATTTTTTTATTTACAATATTTTATTGTGAACATATTTTTCTAAACTTTCAGAACTTTAGTTTTTTAACCCTAAGAAAAAGCTGATGGCTTACTTGTCAGCCTGAGGTGTGATATGATGATCTGTATAAACTGGACATGAATGCATGGTAGGGTTTGGGAATAATTAGAGTTTTTCATTGTTCGTGTGTGTTGTATCTCACAGCTGAGGGAACTAGAAGTCGAAACTAAGCTGAGAGGTGGAGCTGAGTCAGATCTCTTTTAATTACAGTTAGTAATCTGTATAGACTGAGGAGGAGAAGAAGAATGTGACCAAGCTTCAGGATCTTGCCGTCAAACTGCAGTACCTTATCTTGTTCTTTGTACTGTACTGTTGTTCTTTGTCATTCCATTTCCAAGTCAAAAACCTGATTTATGAGTAAAGTTACAATTTAATGACACTTATGTTTGTTGAAAAGTGTACTCTACTGATCCATAAAACAGTTTAAGTGCAATTTGGCTCTATGTTTCTTAATGTCTCTTAATGTTCCAGTTTTGAGTACCCGGTTCACAGGCTGAGAGCTGGAAAGGGAGCTTTTTATTCAGGTGATAGCTAATAATTGCATTAGAATTGTTCACACATACTTTGCTGGTTAAAAGCTAAAAAAAAATGACTAAAAGATTTGAGTCTGACTAACACCACCATGGATTAATCATTTTATTATTTAATATAGTGAAACTAATTTTAAGCATTTCGCAATTTCCTAGCAAGCTTCCAAGAAGTGTTTATTGTTGTTTTCCAATTTACTATTCTTAGAAGAACTAAGTAAACAGAAAATAATAAAGTTCTGTAATTAAAACTTTCCCAACAGCAACCACTGTCAGGCCAGTGTTTAAGAAGATGTTAGGACTTAACGGGGACTCAACGGCACTTGTAACAGTGAGGCACTTGCTGTTCTGGAATGACAATTAGCTTAGTATAAGCTGAAAACCATTGCAAGAATCCAAGTACTCTCTTGTGGCTTCTTGTTGGCCAGTATTGTCAATGCTATGAAAGCTCAGCAGTATGACAGCAAATTAATAGGAATCCTAATAGTGCTCTAAATTTATGACCAGTATTTGTTGCCAACTTAGCCTGCTTGTAAACACAGTGCTGACTGCTGAGTGACCTATTTTAAATGAACCCAGCTTTCATCAAAGATCACACAGGCCAATAGTAATTGAAGTGCTCCTATGAGGGTTGGTAAGAAGAAGAAGAAAAAGACGAATCAGAAGAAGACAAAGAACTTTATGAATGTTTGTAAAATGATTGATAATTAATATAGTATTACACAACATTATATTATCTTTGAGGAGTATAATGTAAGACAGTTGTTTTCTTATTTCTTTATTTTTATTTGTGGCACAGCTGGGGTGTCTGCTACAATGGAAAACTACAATGTGAAGGACATGGCTATAACTCAATATTGTACACAGCAGGCTACAGGAGGCATGAAGGAAGTATTAATTAGATGCAGTTAAAGGAGCTTTTGTGCTTGGCACCAGAGGAGGCACAGGTGTTCCAAGCCCCCGGACAGATTGTATTTATGAGATCATATTACACTAGCAGGATGTGAATTTGTGAGCCAGTACATTTTTCGGGGTTAGCTTGAGCATTGTAGTGCACATACCCAGCAGCTGAAAGATATAGTCTCATATGACTGACACAAACTATGTTCCTTTAAACAAAGCTGTTAGCATGTCTCTAATGAATAACTGACCAATTAGGCAAGCAGCAATTGTCTGCTTGAACAAGGAGTGAAACTACTACAATTTAATGTTATTTATTTTCTCACTCAAACTACTGAAGTGTTAGGCATTTTTTTCTCATTTCATAGGAAACATTCTACAAATATGCAAGAAGGCAAGCACTGTTTAGTTCACAATATTCTCAAACAGTTAAAACTGTATTCTGTACTTTTTATTTATATGATCATATATAACATATAATAGCTCCAGTTCCAGCATGCTAATTAGTATTAGCTTATTAATGATCTGATGCAATAATATTGTTAAGCACACATAGAGAGTTTTATAGTTAGTCTCACCTCTTCAAGCTTTCTTTTTCCTTCTTGTATTTTTATGTCACTATAAGTTACTACATTTCATATTAAACTAATAAGTTACACGGAGAAACAAAATCACCTGAAATTTCAGTCTTATAAAGGGGGCACTCTAGAATGTTCCCCTTCTCTGTCTGTACCCTTTTTCTGAAAACATAAAACAAAGATTAAAGTCAAAGAACGAAAGCCAAAGACACTACCCATCCTTCTCCCAGTGCTACTACCCCGTCATGGAATAATCTCACACTCTTTTAAAGCTTCTTAGGCTCCTCCTTGCCAGACATGGTTGGCATGTTTTTACTCAGTTTAGGGCTTAGTGCAGAGGGCCATCTATAAGCATCTACACACCCAAGGACATTCAAAGGAGAACATTAGTCAGGACAATCAATCTCTGCCCATGTACCCATTGGCACCTTCTAAAAAAAAGGCTTGTTTTATTCACTGTATCCCAGCAGATTAAGTGTAAATTGTATGATGTTTGGATTCACAGTAATAAAAAAGTTTAAGCAAGAAATCATTAAAAACTTTACATTTGCATACATATGCAAACTTCAAACCGTACTTATCAACTATCAAAGGTCAGTTTAAAACTAATTCTGCAACTTGAAGCAGGTTAGAGTCTTTCTGCTCTGGGGTTAATCACACTGGTATTTGAAAGTCTTTGTAATTCTACTGCAGGGATTCATTTATTTGTTGTTTTATTGATGGCAGAGGAGAATACAGTCTAACATATCTGCTTATCACCTCCCATAGGTATTTCATTGAGCTGAGATCGGATTCATACCATTTTCAAACGCATCAAACCATTAGCTGACCCCTCACACCATGTGGATGAAGGAATTGTCATGCTGGAAGAACCAACTTCCCATTCTGTCCCATCAGAATATAACAGTTTCATCACAGGACAAAGGTGATCAATCAGAACAACTCTTAAGTGATTTACAGTACAAGGCTTTCCTCTAAAGGGGGCCCAAACATTGTCAACAAAATACCTCCCAAAGCAAAACAAAGCCACCGGATCCCCTCACTGTGGGGGTCATGCATTTGTGCTTTTCCTTTAATTTGTCAATTGTGTGTATTTGGAACTGTTGTTACATTTTGTCACCAGAGATGAAAAACAGCGTGTGTTCAGGGTAGCCCAGCACAGCTTTATTTGTTTTTGTGTTTTAGGAAATAAAATAAAAAATGCTGCTAAATTAACATGGATGGAATCACAGATTTATATTTGTATGATATGTATGAAATAGTGTGTAACCATAACTATATCAAGATCATGCATACAAAGTTTTTAACAAGCAAGTTGACCCTGTTAGATCTTAAAACATCTATGGCAAATGCTATTAAGGGTGACTGAAAAAAACTGAAGACATTTGACTTTACTTGGGAAGCACGTGTTCTGCATGTTTGCTCTGAAAACCCACCTGTGCACAGAGGTTATATGGATTACATACCTCAAGGTCATCTCTTTTGAAGAATGAAGGATTGCTAAATTCAAAAAGGCAAAAAGAAAAAAACAAACAAAATACAGCTTTGTTTTCCTTTTTACCTTTATGAATTTATTATTAAGCTAAGCCTTAAATGTAAAAATAATCCCGGATATAGTTTTCATTCACTTTACTATTACAGTCCTGGCATCTCTAAAATCTTGTTTATTGCCACAGGTCTTATTTTGGGTCTTATCCCATTCTAGATGGCAACTGTTCATCCACTCCATTCCAAGACGATATGTAATCTCTTCTAAGCTTTTATGGAATGGCGCTCAATATCAGTTCAGACATCTGAGATGTATGCTTGTCCTGCAACTGTACACCAGTGACATTTATATGCTTCTCCAAAACCACAGCCTGTGTCATGACATGTTCCACTAGGATGATTAATAATAACATTGTAGAGAAGCAAGAACCAGACAGGCTTGTATGTTAATTAAATATTATAAGAATATATTTTCTACAAATGGTTAGAATCTTTGACACGTGCGCAACAACTGTTCTACACATTACAGAGCTAAATCAGATGATACAATGAGTGAGCATTAGGAGAAAAAGACTCATTAATCTGTTGATACTAAAATGTGTTTAAATCAGTCGATCTATATTGAATGTTTTGACCTTGCTTTATGGAACAGTTGTTCACTTGCTGCCCCCTTTTTTTATTGGACCACCAAATCTGACATGTGTGAAGAGCAACTGTACACCAGTGACATTTGGTGCTTCTCCAAAATAAAAAGTACTTCTAATATACCTTCTGCTCCTACTGCTATGATAATAATAATAATAATTATTATTATTATTATTATTATCATTATTGATAGAAGTAATAATAGAAATGTATTATTAATAAAAACATTGATGCTCATAAATCGAGTTCATCTTTTATATGAACAGCATTTTACACATCTAAATTAAGAAAAGCCTTGTTACATGCCTTGTAAGTTATATAAATTATCAAATGTAAAATATCTGCTGTGTTATCGTTCAAAGTAATCGATCTTGCAGTAATTTTCTTTCATCTTCAATCAGCACTATGTCTTATGACTGCCCAGTTTGGCCACCTTCTGTTATAAATGTGCTTGCAAAGCAGTTTAATCACAGCAACTGTCACTGTCGCGGGATTAACGGCAACATGGCAAGAATACATGACCAAACTGAGCAAGGCACACCTACTGAGGAAAAAGTTCTCCCTCTATAAAAGAGGGTGCTTCAGTCTGAGTCAGCAACTGATAGGCTTCCAACTCAGGTAAGAACATTAACTTCAGCTATTTTGCATTGTGAAACACAATTTTATCATAGCTTTGGGATATTTAACACTGCACGTTTTAATGCTTTTAGAATTGTTTACGGTTACTACTACTACAACTAATAATAATAATTTTAGCAGTAGTAGTAGTAGTATATTTTGAAATTAATGGACACCCATATTTATTATAGTTGATGGTTTGTTATTAGGATTCAAGCAACAGAATCAAGAGTTTACAGTTTTCTGCTGGGACTAAGGAAGGTACATTATAGTGTATTTTCTGTGATATCTGAACAATTCCCAAACACACACATTAGCATGGGGATGTTTATGAAAACAAAGACAACAAAGAAAACAAAACCTCTCAACCTCTCAATTTCAGCCCCCTAAAGTTCCATCATGAGCACAGATGCAGAGATGCAGGCCTATGGCCCTGCAGCCATTTACCTCCGAAAACCTGAGAAAGAGAGATTAGAGGCTCAGAACACTCCTTTTGATGCCAAAAGTGCCTACTTTGTAACTGATGCTGATGACATGTACGTGAAGGGTAAACTCGTCAAAAGAGAGGGTGGCAAGGCAACTGTTGAGACACTTACAGGAAAGGTAAGTAAAACAATTAATTCTTCAACTTTCTTAGAAAAGATTAGACTCAACTTTATGGATTATGCAATGTACTATGTTAAAAAAGGTTTTGTTTAATTTTATTCTTTTTCAAATGCAGACAGTCACTGTAAAAGAGGATGACATCCACCCCATGAATCCTCCAAAGTTTGATAAAATTGAGGACATGGCAATGATGACCCACCTCAATGAGCCTGCCGTGCTGTTTAACCTCAAAGAGCGTTTTGCATCATGGATGATCTATGTAAGCTTTAATCTCATAATATACTTTGCTTGTATTTTCTCTGAGTAACAACTATATATATGTTTCTGTGTCTTTGTTATTACAGACTTATTCCGGCCTCTTCTGCGTCGTGGTGAATCCCTACAAGTGGCTTCCTGTGTACGATGCTCAGGTTGTTGTGGCATACAGAGGCAAGAAGAGGATTGAGGCTCCACCCCACATCTTCTCCATCTCTGATAATGCCTATCAGTTCATGCTCACTGGTAAAATCAAAGTTGATTAAAGATTCAGGTGCATGGGACAATGAGGATTGTCAACTGTAGGTTTAATATGCGTGTGCTCTTATATTTCAGATCGTGAGAATCAGTCTATCCTCATTACGTAAGTATAATATAAACATTACAAGAACACTTCTTTAGTAAAAATCATAATTGTATTGCAAAGTAAAAATCATGCTTTAATTCCCCAGTGGAGAATCTGGTGCAGGAAAGACTGTAAACACCAAACGTGTTATCCAGTATTTTGCAACAATTGCAGTAGCTGGAGCTAAGAAAGCTGAAACATCCTCAGGAAAAATACAGGTAAAATTGTGTTCAAATCAAATGTGTTTGTCACAGGTGATTGCTGCTGCTGTTTTTAAACAGCTGTTTGATGTCTCTGTGTAGGGTTCACTGGAAGATCAAATCATTGCAGCTAACCCTCTGCTGGAGGCATATGGAAATGCCAAGACTGTGAGGAATGACAACTCCTCTCGTTTTGTAAGTATTCATGTTCTGGACTCTAAAATTATTTTCTTACACCTACTGTTATCCAGAGCCAAACTGACATTTTGTGGTAAATGTTCAGGGTAAATTCATCAGAATTCACTTTGGCTCCACTGGAAAACTAGCCTCAGCTGATATTGAAACATGTAAGTTAGCCTTATTTTCCTTTTGTAGTTAGTAGTATACAAATGAAATGCCTGTACTGTTTGATCATCACACTTCCTATTCAACAATTGTTCACAGATCTGCTGGAGAAGTCCCGTGTCACCTTCCAGTTGTCTGCTGAGAGAAGCTACCATATCTTCTATCAGCTGATGACAGGCCACAAGCCTGAGCTCCTGGGTATGTGATGAACTGAACAAGACATACTGTAAATTACTTTCCATACCCCCAGTTGTTTTAAAGAAAAGAATAGTCTTTATCTGGGAACCACTCCAATTAAGCTACTTCTTTTGTTGTTTGGGGAAAAAAGAAAACATTATTAATTAAATAACTTTTTAAGGTGCTACCTCTCCTCTCTCTCTCTCTCTCTTTCTGTTTCTCAACCCACTATATCCTTACACCCACCCAAACATATAATTTCACATAATTTCATAGTGTAAAGTTGTGTTTTTAACATATAATAATCTTGAAGTTACTGTTGGTTTTACTGTTTTCTTCCCCCAGTTTTCCTAACCTAGTCACTTTCTTCTCTGTGTTATATAAATCCTTATGTCAATCACTAATCTTGCGCAATTAAAAAACAATAAGGAAATAACCATGTTCCACTCAAGCATTTCTTCTACTTTCTTCTAGAGTCTCTTCTAATCTCCACTAACCCTTATGACTATCCAATGATCAGTCAGGGTGAAATCACAGTCAAAAGTATCAATGATGTGGAGGAGTTCATTGCAACAGATGTAAGTTGATGGTAACGTGTAGAATAAAGGCAAACTGTCACAATAACTTGTTTAAAAATTAATGCTGTGCTTGGATTACAGACTGCGATTGACATCTTGGGCTTCAGTGCTGACGAGAAGGCGGGCATCTACAAGCTGACTGGCGCTGTGATGCATCATGGCAACATGAAATTCAAGCAGAAGCAGCGTGAAGAGCAGGCTGAACCTGATGGCACTGAGGGTAATCAAATTGATTTTGTAATATTACATCCTCATGAAGTAATAATTCACATTAACTCTTAGAACTACAGTGACATCCATAGCATTAACCATTCCCATTTAGACAGATAAATATCATACTACCATAATATAATGACTGAGCAGAGTGACTGCCTGCAATTGTTCATAAAATGTAAAATAAATCTTTAGCACTGCTATCAATGTGGATTTTAGTTGTGTTTTAGCTCATTCCATAGTGTTAACATTTCTTTGTTACATAATGAAACATGTTTGTTTTTCCAATCAGTGGCTGATAAAATCGCCTACCTCATGGGCCTGAATTCAGCTGACATGTTGAAAGCTCTGTGCTACCCAAGAGTCAAGGTTGGGAATGAGTTTGTGACCAAAGGTCAGACTGTCCCACAGGTAATTTTTTTTAAAATTGAAAGGATTAAAAAAAAAGTTTCATTTTAAAATACTTTTTACAGTGTTATCCAGGAGAATGTTGAATTCTCTTCTTCCAGGTCAACAATGCTGTCTCGGCTCTGTGCAAATCTGTATATGAGAAAATGTTCTTGTGGATGGTTATCCGTATCAATGAGATGCTGGACACAAAGCAGCCCAGACAGTTCTTCATTGGAGTGCTGGATATCGCTGGGTTTGAGATCTTTGATGTGAGCATTTCAAAAATGTGAGACTGGATTTAAAGATAAATATGATTTTTTTTCATGATATGAATTAGCTTTCTGTTACTACAGTTCAACAGCTTGGAGCAACTCTGTATCAACTTCACCAATGAGAAACTGCAACAGTTTTTCAACCACCACATGTTTGTCCTGGAACAAGAGGAGTACAAGAAAGAGGGCATTCAATGGGAGTTCATTGACTTTGGTATGGACTTGGCTGCCTGCATTGAGCTTATTGAGAAGGTAAGACCATTCAGATGTGCCGTTCAGGACTAAAATGGCAGTTTCTGACTAGGTACTAAAATACAGATTTTTCCTGAATACAACTTCTCTTTTCAGCCAATGGGCATCTTCTCCATTCTTGAAGAGGAGTGCATGTTCCCCAAGGCTACAGACACTTCTTTCAAGAACAAGCTGTATGATCAGCATCTTGGCAAGAGCAAGGCATTTGAGAAGCCAAAGCCTGCAAAGGGTAAAGCAGAAGCACACTTCGCCCTGGTTCACTATGCTGGTACAGTGGACTACAATATCAATGGCTGGCTGGACAAGAACAAGGACCCACTGAATGATTCAGTTGTGCAGCTCTACCAGAAGTCATCAAACAAACTGCTGTGCTTCCTGTATGCAGCCCATGCTGGAGCTGATGGTAGGAAATAAATAATGTAAAAAAATACAGGGCAGCTGTGGCTACAACTGTAGCTTGCCTCCACCAGTGTGTGAATGTGAGAGTGAATGAATAGTGGCATTGTAAAAGCGCTTTGGGTGCCTTGAAAAGCGCTATATAAATCCAATCCATTATTATTATTATTATTATGACCATTTGTGAATACTCATTAAATATGTTTCCTCTAGGAAATGAAGTTGAATCAGTGATCACACAGTTATTGTTTTCATTGAAAATATGGTTTAAAATTAAATTATTGTAAAACACTCACTATAGCATTAGTTATTCAGTTCTCTTAATTAAGTGTATTGAACAACAGATGCTGCTGGTGGCGGCAAGAAGGGTGGTGGAAAGAAGAAGGGTGGTTCTTTCCAGACAGTGTCTGCTCTTTTCAGGGTATTTTGAACCGCCACAAAAAAATATATTCAAATGTATTGGTTTATTTTAAGCAGCTATCATTTGTTTAAATATGTCTCCCCCCCCCCCCAGGAAAACCTGGGCAAACTGATGACCAACTTAAGGAGCACTCATCCTCACTTTGTTCGTTGCCTGATTCCCAATGAGTCAAAGACCCCAGGTATAAAGCACACAGTCATACTGATTTAAAAAAATGTTAAAAGTGACATATTGAAATGATTTAAACTATATGAATTTTTAACTTTCAGGTCTTATGGAAAATCATTTGGTCATCCATCAGCTGAGGTGTAATGGTGTCCTGGAGGGCATCAGAATCTGCAGAAAGGGTTTCCCCAGCAGAATCCTCTATGGTGACTTCAAGCAGAGGTGACTTCTGTTTTCTTTATAAGAAAGTTAAAATAACTTCAAAGGTACTGGAAAAGGGAAAACACAAGGACAATGGGTGCAAAATCCAAGTAACATCACTATATTTTCTTACAGATACAAAGTGTTGAATGCCAGCGTCATCCCTGAGGGACAGTTCATCGACAACAAGAAAGCTTCAGAGAAGCTGCTTGGCTCCATTGATGTGGATCACACACAGTACAAGTTTGGGCACACGAAGGTACACTTTATGATGACCTTTACAACCTCCAGTTGTATTAAACAGAACTAATTCATGTGAACTAATTTGTTTCACTTCAACACAGGTGTTCTTCAAAGCTGGTCTGCTGGGCACTCTTGAGGAGATGAGAGATGAGAAACTGGCTGAGCTGGTGACCATGACTCAGGCTCTCTGCAGAGGATACCTCATGAGGAAAGAGTTTGTGAAGATGATGGAGAGAAGGTATAATTCAGAAACAATATGTCAAATTACTATTTAAATATCATGTGATGTTACGCAAAAGCAGTACGTCAAAGCATGGTAATTTGCGTTGTTTTTGTAGAGATGCTATCTTCAGCATCCAGTACAACATCCGTTCATTCATGAATGTCAAGAACTGGCCATGGATGCATCTGTACTTTAAGATCAAGCCTCTTCTAAAGAGTGCTGAGACTGAGAAGGAGTTGCAGAACATGAAGGAGAACTATGAGAAGATGCAGACAGACCTGGCTACTGCTCTGGCCAAGAAGAAGGAACTGGAAGAGAAGATGGTCAGCCTGCTGCAAGAGAAGAATGACCTGCAACTTCAAGTAGCAGCTGTGAGTAACAAGGGGGAGGAGAAAATGCATCTTCTATTATAATAATGCTCAATTAGCTGAAAAATAACCACATATTAGTCTATTTATCAGTATGACTTTTTGGCTGGTGTTTGGCTGTGAGATGTGCTGTAACTGAGAACTGTGCTGAATTGCTGTAATTAAAAACATGATAATATTCTTTATTTATAAAAGTATGATAATAATTATTCTTCTTATACTATAATATAATAATATAATTCCCATATTTCTTGCCTTGTCACAGGAAAATGAGAATCTTTCTGATGCTGAAGAAAGGTGTGAGGGGCTCATTAAGAGCAAGATCCAGCTCGAGGCAAAACTCAAAGAGACAAGTGAGAGACTGGAGGATGAAGAAGAAATCAATGCTGAGCTGACTGCTAAGAAGAGGAAGCTGGAGGATGAATGCTCTGAGCTGAAGAAGGACATTGATGACTTGGAGCTCACCTTGGCCAAAGTGGAGAAGGAGAAACATGCCACAGAAAACAAGGTTCAGTTCATGTGATTGTAGTTTTCACCAAAATACATACACATAATGTGTTTATATGCTGTAATGTCTTATTTTGCCATGTTAATTTATTAACTTTCATGGGAAATTCCCATGAAATTCCCAATTATTATTTATTTCAGGTGAAAAACCTGACAGAGGAGATGGCATCTCAAGATGAGTCAATTGCCAAGTTGACTAAGGAGAAGAAAGCCTTACAAGAGGCCCATCAACAAACACTGGATGATCTCCAGGCAGAGGAAGACAAAGTCAACACTCTGACCAAAGCCAAGACAAAACTGGAACAACAAGTTGATGATGTAAGAAAACATCATCTTTTTAAAATTAAAATTTTATATTATTATGAATTATTCAGTTGTAAAAAATATGTAACATTTTTTAATAGCTTGAGGGTTCACTGGAGCAAGAGAAGAAGCTCCGCATGGACCTTGAGAGAGCCAAGAGGAAGCTGGAGGGAGATTTGAAACTGGCCCAGGAATCCATAATGGATCTGGAGAATGACAAGCAGCAGTCTGACGAGAAAATCAAAAAGTAAAAAACAGTCACTGATAAAGTTCCTACACTTGCATTCAGAAGAGCCACAGAGCTGTCAGAGTCATTTCTTTGTCTTCTCCATTTACAGGAAGGACTTTGAAATCAGTCAGCTTCTTGGCAAGATTGAGGATGAGCAGTCTCTTGGTACTCAGCTTCAGAAGAAGATCAAAGAACTCCAGGTACCATTATTTTAGGTGAATATTATGTTCAGTAAAACTAAAACATGTCAACTCAATAAGTCTTTGTGGTGTTATTACCCTAAAGGCTCGTATTGAAGAGCTGGAAGAGGAGATTGAGGCTGAGAGGGCAGCTCGGGCTAAGGTAGAGAAGCAGAGAGCCGACCTCTCCAGGGAGCTTGAAGAGATCAGTGAGAGGCTTGAGGAAGCTGGAGGAGCAACAGCTGCTCAGATTGAGATGAACAAGAAGCGAGAGGCTGAGTTCCAGAAACTGCGTCGTGATCTTGAAGAAGCAACTCTGCAGCATGAAGCTACTGCAGCAGCTCTCCGTAAGAAGCAGGCTGACACTGTTGCAGAGCTCGGAGAGCAGATCGACAACCTCCAGCGTGTCAAACAGAAGCTGGAGAAAGAGAAGAGCGAGTACAAGATGGAGATTGATGACCTCGCAAGCAATATGGAGGCTGTTGCCAAAGCAAAGGTATGCAATTTTGAGAAAAAGCGGCTATCTAAACAATGAAAGAGCGCAACAGTTATATCTTTCCTGGATTTGAGTCATGACAATTATGTGCAATTTATAGGGCAATCTGGAGAAAATGTGCCGAACTCTTGAAGACCAGTTAAGTGAGCTCAAGTCCAAAAATGATGAGAATGTTCGCCAGCTTAACGACATGAGTGCACAGAGGGCAAGACTCCAAACTGAGAATGGTGTGTATCCAAAGATATGAAGTATGTAACTGTATTTCATTTAGTAGCCGTTTTAAGTTCAGAAACAATTTAAGTTTCAAACAGATGATATTGTTTGTGTTTAAAATACATGGTGATTTTTCAGTTATGAAAAGTATTTTTCTTTAATCTGTTTTGCCCAGGTGAATTTTCTCGTCAGCTTGAGGAAAAGGAAGCTCTTATTTCCCAGCTTACCAGAGGCAAACAGGCTTACACTCAACAGATTGAAGAGCTTAAGCGACATACTGAGGAGGAAGTGAAGGTACCAGATGTCATATTAAAGAAGTATTATATTCAGCATTACATACATTGTAAAAGAACATTGATGAACCATGGATCTGCAAGTGAAAACAAGAATAAATGCAAGTTACTTAATGTCAACTTATCTCACATTAACTATATGTCACAACCTATATCTCAGATTTAGAATAACTTTACATTACTTTGTCAACATGCTCACTGAGAGATAAAAGAAAAGCAAAGACATTTATTATTATTTAAAATGTATTATTATTAACAACAGGCCAAGAATGCCCTGGCTCATGCTGTTCAGTCAGCACGTCATGACTGTGATCTGCTCAGAGAGCAGTTTGAGGAGGAGCAGGAGGCCAAGGCTGAGCTGCAGCGAGGAATGTCCAAGGCCAACAGTGAGGTGGCTCAGTGGCGATCCAAATATGAGACTGATGCCATCCAGCGCACTGAGGAGCTGGAGGAGGCCAAGTACATAAATGCTTTCTTCTCTTTTGTGAATAAAAATGTAATACTGTATTACTTTTAATACATAATGGAATTAATACAAGCAAATTTTTGCAAATTGCAGGAAAAAGCTTGCCCAGCGCCTGCAGGAGGCTGAGGAATCCATTGAGGCTGTGAACTCCAAGTGTGCCTCACTGGAGAAGACCAAGCAGAGGCTGCAGGGTGAGGTGGAGGACCTCATGACTGATGTGGAGAGAGCTAATTCTCTGGCTGCCAACCTTGACAAGAAGCAGAGGAACTTTGATAAAGTAAAGTTTAAACATAGCCAATATGCTAACAAGAGGAATACACCAATAATGACAACTAACTGAATAACCTATATTAAAATAGGTCCTGGCAGAATGGAAACAGAAGTATGAGGAGAGCCAGGCAGAGCTGGAAGGAGCCCAAAAGGAGGCTCGTTCTCTCAGCACTGAGTTGTTCAAGATGAAGAACTCATATGAAGAGGCTCTGGATCATCTTGAGACCATGAAGAGAGAGAACAAGAACCTGCAGCGTATGCACCCATAACTTGACAAAAAATGTCAAAGAATATAGATCTGGATCTAAGATAATAACAACAGTTTGGTTCATTTTTCTACTTTAGAGGAGATCTCAGATCTGACTGAGCAGATTGGTGAGACTGGAAAGAGCATCCATGAGCTGGAAAAAGCCAAGAAGACTGTAGAAAGTGAAAAGGCTGAGATTCAGACTGCCCTTGAAGAAGCAGAGGTTTAATATTTTTTATGTCAATATTATTTATTTTGATGATTCTACTTGGTATTTGTTACTTATCTGACTTATCTCGCAGGGCACTCTGGAACATGAAGAATCCAAGATTCTTCGTATTCAGCTTGAGCTAAACCAAGTCAAAAGTGAGATCGACAGGAAGCTAGCAGAGAAGGACGAGGAGATGGAGCAGATCAAGAGGAACAGCCAGAGGGTGATTGACTCCATGCAGAGCACTCTTGATGCTGAGGTCAGGAGCAGGAATGATGCCCTGAGAGTCAAGAAGAAGATGGAGGGAGACCTGAATGAGATGGAGATTCAGCTGAGCCATGCCAACAGACAGGCTGCTGAGGCCCAGAAACAACTGAGGAATGTCCAAGGACAGCTCAAGGTGACCTTTTTTCCATATCATTAGTTAAAGAAACAGAATAAGTACTTATTTATTGATTGATTTATTTCATCAGGATGCCCAGCTGCACCTTGATGAAGCTCTCAGAGGACAGGAAGACATGAAGGAGCAGGTCGCCATGGTGGAGCGCAGAAATGGTCTGATGGTGGCTGAGATTGAGGAGCTGAGAGCCGCTCTGGAGCAGACAGAGAGAGGACGCAAAGTAGCTGAGCAGGAGTTGGTTGATGCTAGCGAGCGTGTCGGACTGCTTCACTCTCAGGTTTGTTTATAATGTCAAGAAAAATTTAACCTAATGTAATTTTAATTAGGAAATACATTGTAAATTTACTGTAAATATCTAGTACCGGTATATGAACTTAGAACATATTTATATCATATAATCTTTCCTAAACCTTTAGAACACCAGTCTTCTGAACACGAAAAAGAAGCTCGAAGCCGATTTTGTGCAGATCCAGAGTGAGGTGGATGATGCTGTGCAGGAAGCAAGAAATGCTGAAGAGAAAGCAAAAAAAGCCATCACTGACGTGAGTTTAAATCTCTAAGTAATCTGTTCTATTAAACACTTCACTTCCTTTCAGTGATAATAAAAGGTTGCCATAGATTTTTAAATAGATTAATTAAATGGAAAAAATTATTTTAGGCTGCCATGATGGCTGAGGAGCTGAAGAAGGAGCAGGACACCAGTGCTCACCTGGAAAGGATGAAGAAGAACCTGGAGGTCACAGTCAAGGACCTGCAGCACCGTCTGGATGAGGCAGAGAACCTCGCCATGAAGGGTGGCAAGAAGCAGCTCCAGAAACTGGAGTCCAGGGTATGAAGTGTATATTGTATGCTTATATACATAAAATATATTTTGATTAAATTATATGAATTTAAGTTTTTCTTTATATTTGAAGCAAAGTTAATTATTTATCATGGCATTAAAGGTCCGTGAACTGGAAGCTGAACTTGAAGCTGAGCAGAGACGTGGTGTTGATGCTGTTAAAGGAGTCCGCAAATATGAGAGGAGAGTGAAGGAGCTCACTTATCAGGTAAGTCTTCTTTTGCCAACAACAAGCAAACGTGCCCTTTGTCTCTTCTCAAATACCTCTTAAGTAACAGCTGTATTTTGTGTAGACTGAGGAAGACAAGAAGAATGTGACCAGACTTCAGGATCTGGTGGACAAGCTGCAGCTCAAAGTCAAGGCTTACAAGAGACAGTCTGAGGAGGCTGTAAGTCAACTACAATTATATGCCAAATCTGCTTCAGCTTGGTTCATAGCACGCCCATTGACTCCCCTATAACCAAGTCAGTATTTTTGTAAATCCTTTACAGGAGGAGCAGGCAAACACTCACATGTCCAGGCTCAGGAAGGTCCAGCATGAGCTGGAGGAAGCTCAGGAGCGTGCTGACATTGCTGAGTCCCAGGTCAACAAGTTGAGAGCCAAGAGCCGTGAAGTCGGAAAGGTGGTATTTCATTTGCAATACTTTTTGTTATTGCATTCCTACTGCAGTATATCCCTATAAGCATTAACTCTATGGTCTGTATCTCTCTCTTGCTTTCAGGGAAGTGACTCGGCTGAATAGGAAATGCAATCTAGTTGCAGCATTTAAGAGTTCATACAATATGAACAACTTTCTCTGTAAATCCTCAATAAATGGTGAAAATTTCCAAAGTATTATGTTTTCTTTTTATTGCTTAGCATGTTCTACTTCATATGGTCATGTTTTCAGCTCTGTGGGTGGAGTAGACGACCCATATGCTCCAATGCTAAATGCAGATGTCAAAGTTCAGAATTCAGACCAAAGGAAATGATTCCCCATTTATTGCTGTTGGTTTTTTTTATCATGTTTGTTTTGGTTTGGTTTTTGTCACATCTTCACAGAGTTTAACAGACCAAAGGTTTTAATTCAAGATTACAATTATAATTGACACAAAGAATAAAATTCCTTACAGTGTATTTACATTTAGAAAATTTGCAAAACTGAAAACAATAGACACAATATGTACTGTAAATTTAGCTAGCAAAGGACTATCCTTCAAATGACCCTATAAAGCAGAATCAACATAATTTCTAATAAGAGCTTTTAGCAATACAAATACAATTTTTTTGCTACTTTTTTTTTTTACATTTAAATCCCATAATTTACAAGTACATTATTTGCCACTCTTCTTCATATCTTTCTTTACAGCGCCCTTTCCTTTTCCATGCTGTGCCTTTTCCCTCACCTTTCCAAGTTCTCCTTTCCCCTTTTGTCCTTCTTGAGCCATTCCTTTCTCCAGGTGAGTCTTTTCAGTTGGGGAGAAGGAGTTTACATCTGCACTGTTGTGGCTGGTCACAAGCTTCCCCTGTTCATGTGAGCATGTAGGATGTGCTTTACCAGTCGCACCTTTGTTGGGAGATGGCGGCCTGGAGTTGTTTTTTCTGGGACTGGAATGGCTTGGAGAGCGATGCCTGAACTTAACATCTTCCTTCATAACAAGGTTTAGGTCAAAGGACAAGGGCCTGCCACATACTGGACTCAGAGGTATCACAAGGTTGTCCCCTGGGGCTCCAAGAGTTAGATAGACATCTGGAAATGCATCTGGCTCATTGGCATTCTTCTGTTCATTTTCCAGAGAAGAAAAGAGTAGTACTGAAGGCACGTCTTTTATTATGGCAGTACCTTTGGGTAATAAGTTATCTTACAACTTACCTCCTGAGGTGTGAAGCTCACAGATACACTCACTGTTACCTGTAACATGTCACAAGTCACTGAACTCAAACAGTGTTACAGAATCTCTTATCAGCTTTTTTTGTTTTGTTCTGTTTTTTTCATTTACTGGGATATCAGCCTTTGTGTTTCTAATTCAGGAGGCTTTCAAAAAGGAGAATCTGTTTGTCCCATACAGAAACATATAATATTTTAGAGAATAAAAATACTGGTAATTTGTTATACTCTACTAATGTGTGTTTACTTGTTATATATTTGTCTACAAACTCGAATGTACTGAAAAATGGAAAAATGAAGAATTTACCTTAGCTGGGAAATTAGACTTCTTCTTAAATTCTCCCTTGGGAATAAGTGAAGCAGATTTGGGTAAGGCCTCGGTGGAAGCAGGCTTTCCATATGCCATTTGAGGTTGTGAGGCAGGTGTAGGACACTTTTTTGAAGTTGTAGGTGTACATTTAGCCACTGTGATCTGTGGTAGTGGAGAGACCTTACAGAATAGAAATGATGAGAGTCCGTTAAACTGGCAAGTGTTTTGCAGAAAAACAAATGATCAGTTGCAATTTATTAAAATATAATCAGCAGTAGAATGGTGGAAAAACACTCTTAATTGAGGTTTTTGACAGAGTGGTAACTACATTTAGAGCCATGAAAGAAATTTTGGTCATGGTTGTGTAGTTACAGTACTGTAGACAAGCCAAAGGTTACGAGAGATAGCCTAAGGTCTACATAATGGTCATTTACAGTTACATTTAATGGTTGGATATGATGGGTCTCTAAGTATGACAAACTGAGAGAGAGAGAGACATGGTGTCCTGCATGCACTTAACTTGCATAGAGTTAAAAGAATATATATATAACCACATTTATTACACTTTTCTTAATTTTCACAGTACCAATAATTTAGATGTTGTGTAACTTACTGGGATTTCAGCTGTTGTATGTCGTTGTATGTCTACTTTTCCTTCAGAATTTCCACTTATCCCTGGCAAGGTAGGAAGTGCAACGCGCTGATCATCTAGTCGTCGCGACTGACTGGAGGTGATGATTTTGAAGAACGCCTCTGCTTCTGCGCCTGAAATAATTATTCTTGACATTTCAGAGACAAAATACTCATATTCAAGTGCACTGTGCATTTTTCTGACCTATGGGTACTTTATTCAAAGCACTGCCATTGTGTGTAGGTGAGGAAGGTGTGCTTCTGCTGGGTTGTAAAAAGCAGCGTTGCTCTTCCATGCGTCCACTTTGTATTCGACTTATCATTTTAAGGAACTGCTCCTCTTCAGCTGCGGATATTCCCTAAATTGTTTTACAGAAAGATATGTCATAAGAAATGGGACAACTCTCAAAAAGACATAGCAAACAGAGGCTGCCATTAAGCAATCAATACAGCTATGTTATTTCTTTAAAAGACTAGATAATAAAAGTTCTAGTCAATCACTATATAGTTTTTGTGGCTTGCTTAAGAAATATAAAATTACAGGGCAGAAAAAGTATAGGTAAAACAATGTTGAGTGATATGTGGTATGAACATTGACCTGCCCACGCTGTTCAGTTTTGTCACGGTTTAATGAGGCAGACCTCCAAGGAGGTTTATCAGATGTGCGCTGAGCTGATGGAGTACCCAGATTCTGGAAGATGTGGGGTGCAGAACATCTCTGTTCATCCATCCTTGAGCCCTGTGGGTAAAAAGTTTGATTGAAGCAAAACTGATAAATCTATATGTGCAAAAACTTCGTGGATACTTAACAAAGAAACAAAAGCTGTGAATAACTTTTCGCAATGTTACATATAGGGCCAACCTGGACTTTGGAAACCAGATAACACAAGTAGCTTGCATCCGTCTCAGCAGCAGTGGGTGTTAATGTGGTACCTCCATTCTGTATTCCAGGTAATGAAGGAAGGGACACTCTCTGGTCGTCCAGCCGTCGGCCCTGTGAGTTGGCCAGTAAGCTGAAGAAATTATCAGAATCTGGGCATTGGATGTTAGAGAAAAATAAAATACTTGTTAGCTTCATTGAGAAATATATGCGCTGTTATATATCAACGTACAAAACAACTGAGTTTTCATTTAGAAAAAATATCAAATGCAAAAAAAAAACCAAAGGGAAAATTTTCTGTTTTCTGACCTTGGGGGATTTCACTTTGACTGAAATGGTGCTTAGGTGTGGACTGGGGTGTAGCATTTAGGACACATCGCTGTTCATCCATCCGGCCATGGTGGGAATTACTAATTAAGGTAAAAAGATCTTCCTGTTCAGCTGGAGTCAAGAACTAGATGGGATAATGTGAATTTTGTTAAGTGAATGAATAATACAAAAATATAACACATGCAAAAAGAAATGGGGTGATCTAAAACCTCATTGTTTAGTGTCGATGCTGTTTACAATTTCTTTTGGGGGGCTAAAACTGAAAGCGCGGAGATACCTGTTTTTGAGGATTTTTATCCTCACTTTTTAGTTGCTTTATGATGTCTGAACTGGAGCTGAAGGAGGCTGACCGTAATGGGTTTAAACCGGATTCAGACTGATCCTTGTTTGATGAACACGGTGTCTCTGGGGGTAGGATTTGAGGTAATGAACACCTTTGATCATCCATTCTGGAGCCCTGAAAATAGATTAGGTCAGCATTTTTGATCAATACGTTGACTATAAATACATAAAATAATATGGTTATTAAACTCTTAACTAAAAAGCTACACTTGTAGTTGACAGCTGTGGAAAATCTGCCTCAAATGTTTTAATGTGGCATTCCTGTTAAAACAGACTCAAAGCAGTCATCATTTCAAGCAGTCAAGTTCCATGCAGCATTTTGATACTTTGTATTAAAAGAGAACAAAGAAAATTCCTTACTTGAACTTTAGAGACCATGTAACACAAGTAGCTTGAATCTCCCATAGCAGTGTCCTTTTCATTTTGTAAGCCTGGTAATGATGGAAGCGACACTCGCTGGTCATCGAGCCGTCGGCTCTGAGTGTCGGCCAACAGATTGAAGAACATTTCAGGATCTGTCACTGGTCAAATACAGCAAATTTTCAATATAAATATTTAATCTGTCAGAACCTGAAACAGTCAGGTTCATAAAGGAAGTTTAAAATGATGAATGCAATTTATCAAAATGGCAAGAAATTATTGAATTTTCAGCCATGTTTAACATACTTGCAACAGTTTTTTTCTCTGTGTATCTGGGCGTGCAAGGAGCACTCTTGCTAGGATCCAATGAGCAGCACTGGTCCTCCATGCGTCCACGCTGTCCATAGGTAATCATCTCCATGAACTTTTGCTGTTCAGCAGATGATTCTGACTTTTTGGGTTAAAACAGCATGATAAAGCCTCAATGAATGGGGTGATGTATATGTGATAACAATTATTAAACAAGTCAACATCAACAAATCTAATTGTTACAGCTATCAGAATAACACTGTTATAACTTGTTAACACATTAACAGACCTTTATAGAATTTGAGCGTTCACGTTGAGAAGGAATCTGTAATTGGTCAACTGGAACTGACAGATGCTTCCTGTTTCTATCTGAAGTACTCTCAGTCACTGAGATATGCGGTGCAGAGACATGATGATCATTACGTCCACTTTCCTGAGAAAACAGGTAATAATTGAGAGCTGATGTAATTTAATCATCAGTTTTACTTGTACAGTGTATCCCTCATCATATTATAGTCATAAGTCTAGTACTTGGTAATTAAATCCAGGCAACGATAAATGCGAGTTGACATATTGTCCCTGTTTATTATCTGAAGTATGGGATGATCTCTCATCTTTTGACCCTGTGGGAAGCAAGAATGAAACAATCAATAATCAGGCCAAAAAAGGGAGATGTATACTGTACTGTGGTATTTTCACTATTCCAACCTGCAGATGTCGTCTCTATTTTAGCAGGACTTAGAGTGCAACACTGTCCGTCCATTCGTCCACGCTGTGAGTAACTCATTATGTCCAGAATCTGCTCAAGTTCTGGGGATTCCTATTCAGCATAGAGATTGTTAAAATTGCTTGAACTGTCAACATTATAGTTTCTCAATATGAATAGTTTTTTCAGACCATCTTGACTCAAGGTCAAATGTGAATCTTAATGTAAAGATAATTCATCGTAATGGCTAATCTTTTTCCAATATCACAATAAAGATTCTGTAAAGCTAACATTGAACATTAAAAACAAATGAATTATAGTGTATTACATCAATACATGTATCTATTATGAAGAACTAAAAATGATAACACACATTTCTTTAACTAATTAGAAGAATTAATATATTTCTAAAATTTAAAGAATATAGTCCTCCCTATATAATTAGAACAAGAACATAGAAATCAGTTTTGCACTGACATCTTACCAGCAGAACATCAGAGGGTTTAGATTTTGAATCCATCCCAGCAGCTGCCATCAAAAAAATAACTGAAAAAAATAATATAAACCCCAAATGAAAACTAGATGCAAGAAAAGTGTTACAAAAAACTTCTATAAAAGATGAACTGTTATATGCATAAATGAAATGATACCGAATGATGCTTCTCTCAGTGTGTACTGGATATGAAGCGGAAGAAGGGTTTTAATAGTTTAGTCCTGAGTATAAACCGATTGCCATTAAGACCTCAGCGTCTGCCCTGTTCTTCATATTGCCATCTGTAATCCCAGATGAAAACATAATCCTCAGAGGGATGATCTTTTTTTTGTGGTAGGTGTGCATGCTCTCCTTTCTGACCTAACACTTTACTCAAGGTTCATGTTTACATTTTAAAGGCCCCACTTTCACTTCACATAGAGCAAGCAAGCAGGCAGGCAGCAGATAGACAAACGGGAATGCTAGAATGGTACCATGACTATAATCCCAAGGCAAGGGGTTACATGAAGAGCATGTGGGACCTGACAATGAAACAACTAGTAGCTCAGTTTTCCAACATGCGAAAGAAGCAACTGCTATCAGAACTAGAGATTTATGTGGTATAACTCAATTGATACAGGAAGGGGGAGCCAGGACTTCAGGTCAGGGAGAAGTGTCATCATCTCCATCCTCCTAAGAAGTACTGTAAGCTGCCCATACCTTTAGGCCTCAGAAACTGCCAGGAAAAGACTCGCAGCTTTGGTTAAAAAAAAAAAAAGTATACCATCAAAGGTGTACGATCCCCAGAAGGGACTAGTCCCCAGTCTAACTGTAGACCAGTAACCTGCCTCAGTACAACATGGAAGCTCCAGTCAGTCATCATAACAGCTAAAATAAAGAGGAACATGGCTCAATACATGAAATCCCAGAAAACACCAGTGTCAAATCACCAGCTACTGCTACCTAGAGCAGTCATTCGAGACTATAAGACCATACTGACCAACCTGTGCACTGTCCAGATTAAGTACAAGAAAGCCTATGACTCAATGCCCCATAGATGAATCTTAGAATGTCTAAAATATCAGATCAACAGGATTCAATTCAGAGCCTTCCTCATGAATTTGATGGGGAATTAGCAATCAACACTAGAGAACAACAATTGCAGCCAATTCTAGAAGTCACCATCAAGTGTGGGATTTCTGTTCTGCATAGGTCTGAACCCCCTCAGGCAGATCATTAACATGGATATGGATACAGACTATGGAATGGAGCAATCGTCTACCATATCCTCCACATGGATGACGTCGAGCTGTTTACCAGAATATATATCCAAAGCACTCTGTCAGTGCAAAATGTTCGTTGTTTCATCCTGGAATGCCATTCCAACACTCACTAACCTCACTCTCCTACTTCCTGTTGGCCACAGACCCCAAGGGTGCTGGACTTTGGGTGGGGACCTCTCATTATGAGGAGTTTTTAATGAGTTGACATCAGTGACATCCATCTCATCCTGAAGCCTGCTTATTATTCCACCTGGGTATCTAATGACCGGTAAGGACTGTGTAAGGACTACTCTGTCTTCTGGAAATTCCACCCCTTCCAGTGTGGATCACCTTTCCTCTTTTTGTGACCCTTCGGTCACACTTATTTAGTCAAAATGACATCCTGATATCCTTGCTGTGAATCTGGTGAGTTGGATCAGTAAATTGATGACTCGCTTATTCCTAGCATACAGATTAATGTCACCCATGTACATGTTGTTAATGATCACTCCACACCTGAATCATGTATCCACTCTTGGTGATGAGCTGGCTTAGGGGGTTGAGGCCTATACAGAACAGCAGACGTTTTCGAAAATATAAAGTTAAAATTTACCTATATGGAGAATACTAGTAAACTTTTTAGCATAATATGAACAAACTATAATTTTTTTAACAAAATGAAAATATTATGCATATTGAAGCATACTAAAAGGTCCTATAGAAAAGAAACAAGACAAATTAAATTCAATATATTTATTTTTTTTATTGCTCATTTTCATCAACAAATAAACAAGCACCCACTGCTCTAGCGCCCAGCAATATATTAAAGTATCTAGTAAATGTGCAATGGTCATAACACAGCAGTTCTGACATTGATACTGAGATGAAAATTTCAAGAAGAGGGTTGACGGAGAGAGTTACCTAAAATAAAATATTTTTTTCTACTTTTAAATCTATATACAATATGTCCTTCAATTGTGTGCAACTACAATATACTTGAATTAAGAGATTTCTATGAGGAGAGAGCTGCTCTTTCTTTGTGACAATTTTTGGAATTTCTGACTAAATAACTACGCAAGTCAATTACAACAAAATTAAGAATTTAAATATGAATAGAATAATCTAAACATTAATATTGTTTCATTTATTACTTAAATACAATTTCAATCACAGCAGTATACAGAACCCAACTAACAACAAAAGAGCACACTATAATAGAATAGTCACAACTGCTTTCTTACATGACTACATCTAAGATTTCACATCAGAGATGTCAGAGAAGCTAAACAGGACAACAGAAAGACATCAGTTTAAAGGAACAACCAGACTCCTACTGCCGTATTGCTGTCCCAACTTGGGGATTACGGATCAGGATTAGTATCTTTGTCCAGAGTCTTCAAGTTATTGAGGAAGCTGGTTGGAGTTAGGATGTGAGATGATCCTGTCAAGGAAAAAAAACAAAACAAAAACAAAACAAAACAATATTTAAATAGCAGTTCAATAGTCAGGTTCATCAGTCATAACTTCTTAATTAGCAATTGCTTACCAATCAGGACTTCCCATTTCCCATCTGTGGCTCGAGTCACTTCATAAGCACAACGCATCTCAGAGTATGACACCCCACCAATCACAAAAACAATGAGACGAGGGCCAGACCGATACTCCGTTGGAGACTTATTTTTGTGCCAGTGTCCAAAACGTGCACTGCTGTAAAAGAATTTCGAAAATGATTGAGAAACATAAAACTATTACTAAAACTACAGCTCCCTTTCAGCTATTAATTGATTTTCTGACATTTATTATTTCAAACAATAATTAATACAACTGTCATACAATGGCTCATTTTCATACCGTGTTGTCAGGAAATTGACCCTGATGAATAAGTATGAATGTGAAAATACTAGCAGAAACTCCTGAGCTTTTTTGTTTTGTTGTTGTTGTTTTTTTTTTTTTTTTGGGGGGGGGGGGGATAGCCAGTCTATATTATTATCAACTTCTCCATGTTAATTCTGCATTTTGCTTAAAAAGTAGAAAAGTACCGGAACATTCCACAGATTATGAGTAAATCTAGATCTACAAGCGTGGTCAGTATTAGCACCATCATTATGATGGGAATTCCCTAGGGATTATAGAGTATTCAAAAATGACTGAAATTTACCCTTTAAACTCTACTTCACTTTGTCAAAAGCTCGGCTCTGATTCATTTAAAAGGTTTTAAGGGGATAAAAGGTTTTATTTTATAAGATTATCTGTCATTTACCCCACTTGTTGCTAAATACAAACTGTTTTGGAAAGAGATCTACCTATCTATCTATATATATTTATTTATTTCTCAGATAGAGGGAGAGCACCGACCGACCTGACTGCAGTCTGAGTTGTGTTGATGGGTGCTGGTTCAGCGATGAATGGCCACAGCTTTTTGTCCAGTTTGTCTTCTATGGCATTCTGTAATCCAGAAACAGATGTTATAAAAGCTGTGTTGTGAGCAAAGGTGAGCAGGTCTGCCAGTGACATCTGAAACCTCACTTAGGGCTTAATACCTCCATGATGTCCTTGACGGTGGGTGTCCACCTGGAAAGCTGGTATGTGCTTTCTGTACGCTGCTTACGATCTGGCAGTGTTTTCCCAGAATTGCGACCCTGAAAAACAATGTATGTCAAATTATCAAGGGTTTTTTTTTTTTAAGTTTTATAAAATTCTCAGTTCCACAGCATGAGACTGTAGCCAAACTTACCCCAGCTATAATATTACAGCCTAGGTTCTGCAGGTTGTAAATAATGTTGCTGTCGGCCTGAATATTTGCATGCTGGATGAGCTTGGCAAGGTTCTCCTCCCCAATGCCTGAATAGACAACCAGGCAATGAAAACACTGTTTGCTATAAATAAGTAACGACAAATAAAGCTTCTCTTCAATGTAACAAGATTAGGACTTAAAAAGGATTTAAAATGTTTTGAGATCTTCTTACCCTTCTTCTTGTGAAATATGAACAGCAGTATGATGCGGATTTTGTCAAAGGCATCAATGTCACTATCTAAGAGCACAGGAACAATGCTCTTCATGGCATCTTTCAGTGGTTCCCCTTCTGCATTTGCTCCCATTGCAAGGTCCTGTGGAAGAAAGCCCTAGTTTACGATCAACCTTTACTGAATATCATCAACTTAAGACAGGCAGTTAAGAGAGGTGAATGAAACCACTTTATTCCCCTTTCCCCCAACACACGTTCTCTTTCAGAGCCATGATATTGCCATAAGACTATTGCAACAAGAAAATCTCAGATTGCAAAGTAAATCTCCAGATTTGCATTTGTAATCAGGTACGTTATGTCAACATAAAGCTAAATATTGGGTACACTAGCTATATGTAGCTTTGAGATTTCCCCTTTTTTGCAATCCTCCAATAAATGGTCACTTAGAACTGTGTAACTGCCTTAAATAATTTTGCTAACCTTACATGAATTTGGACTAAACTTCATTAAAGCCAGCAGCAAAACTTTGCGAGCAACTGAAAGATTATTTTATTTGCAACATTACACACACATTTGTAATGGGCTTCCAAACAATGTAGAACAAATGACAGCTGACAGAGAGCTGTTGCCATTTGGATCATACTGCACATCTTAAGAGCCAAAGCATGCCCAATGGATTAAAGAGACAGCTTTCAGACATGCTGACAATCCATTAGGGCAGTTGAGCGATTTACTCACAAAAAAGGCCCCATTAACACTTGCACCTCATAATGCCACAGCCATGCATAGCTTATCATTTCTCATGTGCTTGTCACTCATCTGATACTGGACTAGATATGGCCAAACATTTCCCCTCAGGAACACAAGGCATGTCTGGCACATATAACTAAAACACTGGGGTTTGGCTCCAGTTTGGATTGTGGCTTTTTTCCCAGGTCTTGCTGGTGGAAGAACTTCTACTGTACCAAGTGGTACATCTGTGTTATTACATGCCTTTAAGCTTACAGTAAGCTCACAGATCTATGATGATTTACGCTGCTGATGTGTAGTTTAAAGCGTTTTACGAAATATTATTATTTTTTAGTTAACAAATAAAAATATCAACAGACCAGAAGCAAAGAAGCACAGGAATTACAAAGATACATTTCAGGTCACTGAATGTGATGAGTCAATGTAGTTATTCCATGTCAGGCATTTTGTTTAGACAGTCTGTGTCAGTGTATTGCATTGTGCCATTTGACCATATGTGGCAGAAATGTTACAACCTAATAGACTTTTATTGCATTATAATTAATATTTGAAAACTATTAGGTTCAATAGTCCTCAAAGATAATAATTTTGATTACATTTTTTAAGTAGACATACATGATAACAAAAGCCAAAACTGAACTGGACTTTCAAAGTGTAATTTACCAACAAAAAAAACAAAAAACAACCACTATGGTGACTGCTGCAAGTCAAACATTTTATTACAAAAAATTATGTTGTGCACCAGGCTACTAACCTGCTCCACTTCACAAAGTTTATCAAGTGAGGCCTTGAATTTCTTCATACAAGCTTCAGCTAGGTGTAAGTGAGTGGAGTACTGTAAAAAAAATTACATTAAAATACATTACTAATTACTTACTTTAACATATGGCATCATATTTTTATTAAAAAAAATTAAACATAATTAAGACTGACAACTCTGATATAAGAAAAAACGTTTTCTAGGAAGTCTTGTCATAATGGTCAGATTATAACTAGAATTTTTTTGGCCCAATTTTGATCCAACTAAACTTTAGCTGGCCCAGCTAATGCTTAATTAGGCAAAACAACCATGGCCTAAATTGTATCTAATGTATCATCACAAATGTATCCTAATATGCTTCAAAAACATTTCCCTATTTTTAATTAAAGGTCTAAATAAACTGAACAGACAGTGCTTTTGGATTAGATAAATTAAAACAAACAAATAATGATAAGAAGTTACATAAGGGTTTGTTTGTTTGTTAGTTAATGTAACTCACCATGCTCAGCTCCTTCTGATACTGTGGCATCTTCTTTAACATCTGAGACAGATCTTTGATATTGGCCTGAAAGGAGAAACATTTTCCCCAAAGTTCCATCATAACACAAAAACAATACTCATGTTCTATCGTGGACTTTTCAAACACCTGAAAAGATAATGCACATAACACTCACATTGTCAGTGCACATCCTCTTGCTCTCACAAAATGTGCGAAGAAGCTCTGTCACCTTCCTGCAACAATCAAATGAGAAAATTAGTAGACACCTAACGCAAAAAAACCTTTTTTTACAATGACTCCACAATCAAGTTGTAGCAGTCGTAGAAATGTTACTGTGACAAACATACTTGGTGACATCAGCAATGTGCATGTGTCTGAGCTGAACCCAGAGTTCATCATCTTCATCCAGTAAGACGTCTTTCTCTTTTGAGTTCCCAATGCCGGTTGTCTGATAACTTTAATATCCAAAAATAAATTAAAAAAATGTTTAAAAGTCCACAAATGGAGGGACTGGTATACCAAAGACACCACACCAAACAGACAGAGCAATATAAAAATATAAAGGTAGTCCCTTACGTATAGATGTCCTGTTTGATGTCTAGCAAATCGTAAGCCATTGCTTGGAAGGTCAACTCATGAAGAACAGGTGAGACGGGATCAAACCCACGGTCAACAATGATTAGCTGTGATCGCGCCTTATCTGGACCCTAAAAATAATACAAATTAAGGATATCATCCAGTACTTTTGAAATATATGATTTAATTTAAAGATTCATTAAAAGAGACTGGCTGAAAGTACACATTAACTGTTGCAATGCCATGCAATGAAATCAATTAATTATCAATTATTATAATTTAGCATCACAGCTAGATGTAGAAAAAAGAAAAAAAAGAAATACGTACAGCATAGTATGATAAAGCACCTGACATGCATAGACGCAAAAAGGGAACAGTAATACATGCCTTTTAAGACTCATCTCAGGAGCAAGGAAATGTCAGCTAAGAAAAACAGAAAAGAAGAAGGGAAAAAAGGACAGGTCCAGCAAAGGATGAGAAAATAATCATCAGGAAATAAATCCCAGAAACCAAAGAAATATTCACAACCTGTTAAGCTGAAGAGCTGCAGAATCCCAACAGAGGTTTATTCTCTTACATGAGAAAGATGATTTAGCAGGAAAGAAAAGCAGTGTAAACATTTTGTTCACCATTTTTTTAAGATTTGAAATTACACAGCAGAGAATGTGAGAAATCGAGTGGTTGAAGACCAAAGTATTTCCTACCTCTCCCATGGTTGGGTTTTCAGCTTTGTGAGCAATGAGGCGCTGATAGACCTCTTCAGCCAGTCTAGCATTTTCCTCAGGTCCCCTAAAAACAAAGTAGAATACAACTTTAAAATCAGCATAATACATTCAGTGGGAAAAGATTTATTTGTTTAAATCTATCTCTCTTCTCATGAAGGGGCCCATACTTGCGATAACGAACTGCAGGGTACTCTTTGAGAGTGTCACACAGGGTCGCAATCTGCTCTGCCACATTTTCCAGCATTTTATCTCTTGTTTCATTTGCCTTTGAACTGTAGAAGGAGTACAAGGATTTTGGGTCATCCAGTGAGAAAACCTACGGGGACAAGAGAAACTGTGAAAGGTATTGCCTGTCACAATAAACCGACAGACAATATTACTATAACTGATTGCAGCTCGGGAAAACGTTTGTCTTTTTGCCATACAATTAAATGATTAACTGTCAAATAAGTTTTGTCCAAAACCAAAAACATTTCTAATGAAATGTCCAAAGACAATTTGGACTCAATGAAATATAAGAATTTTACCCACCTGCGACTCATATGGAAGAAAAGCAACATTGATCTCTTTTAAAGTCTTGATAAATTTTGAAACTTTGGCTCTTCCAATATCAGCAAAGAGAGGATCTGGACAAGCTAAACAAGGCAAAAAAATAAATAAATAAATAAATAAAAAAAAAAAAAGAATTAATGTCAGTTTAAGCGTTTTACACTGAAGTCTGGAAAAAAAATACATTTCTCATATTTATAGTTCCACTCTTACTGTCAGTGAAGAAGATGTGTGCTGCCTTGTATGTAAAGGCTGCATCTTTGAAATCATCAATGAGACCATGAACCGACTGTAATTGAAAACATATTCATCTTTAAAATATTATGCACATGAGAACAATCTTGAAGATATGGCAACATTAAAAGACGGAACTCTTTTGAACCTTTGCAGATGGGGTGATTAAATAAATGGCCTCCAAACTGGAGATGGGTTCTCTGCGTTTATTGATGTCCTCCACAACTGAAAAACAGAAAAGACAATATGATAATTTAATGTCATTTAAACGCAGAAAATGAATTAAGTTGGCACATTTTACTCTTCAACAGCTAAAGGTTTGATCTCTCATTTATTTAAAAAACTAAACTAAAAACTATGAATTATATCCATACTTACTGGTCACCCCCTCCGCCAAAATGTCAGACATCTTGCAACAAGAGGACAGAATTCTTGTGGTCATGTGATCCACAATAAGAACCTAAACAAAGGCCACACAGTGGTAATAAATTCAGTGCAACAAAAATCAAAAGAATTTCTTCTTTTGTATCTACCGTTACCTTCCATTCTCCATCCTTTTTCACACTCTTGATCACACCACTGATGATTTCTGTAGATGAAAAGATAATTTTGTGATGCAAGAACCCATAACCTCATAACAAAAACAAGCTAAAACGGGTCACAAGTGGAGTAAATTTAGCAACAATAATAATAAAAAAAATACTTTATGAAACATTCATATAGTCAAAATGCTCTAGATTGTTGTTGCAGCATTCATTAGTAATTTGAGCTTTTCATGAAATGTAGCTTACTGAATAGTTTCCAAAGAATTTGTGTGACTTATAAAACAACAACAAAAGTCAAAGGTCAGCTCTACTGTCAAAAATTCAAAAAACAGGAACCCTTTTTAAACATATTTAACACTTGCAGTAACAAACTTGCTTGGGTGCAACTTCCTGGTCTTATATAGACAGAAGCACAATTGTTCCAGTGACGTCCTAAGCACAACAGCTAAGGTGTGGTACGTGTGTTAAAACAAACAGCCAAATAGTCTCCTGCAGTGGGCCACTGTTCCCAAAAGAAGTTTTCATTGAATCACACAATAATTAACTAGGGTACAGAAGAAAGCAGTGTGGTAGGAAACGTCAAAAGTTGAACTGCACCAATATGATGTCTTCACTTCCTTGTTAAACCACGATTTGAACCTGATTAAAAACATAGATTCTGCTCCCTAAGACATATGACTCACTGTTTTCACAGTAATAGCTGACATAAATAGCTTGTTATGGGAGTTCATAAAGAAAATGTTTTCTTTATTCCGAGTTAGCCATCACTGTAATCACTATTTTATGATTGCTGTATAAATCCTGGTAAGGTTCCTGGTATTATGGTGGCTACTGAATATATGTGTATTATGGTTCAGGGCTTTTGAGAGAAAGAAATGGGGAGGGAAAAAAAAAAAAAGATTTCTTTTTTTGCACCAAGTGTGACCTTCATCACTAACTAATGATTTTCCAGGTCGCTCATACAGGGAACTGGAAAAGATTATACTTTCGAAGAGTTTTGTTAAATCTAAAAAAAAAAAAAAAAAAAATACCCAGTTTGCAAGGAAACTTCCTTATTGGGATTTATTCTCTCACTGCTCTGAATACAATATTGAATATGAGATTTTATTTGATATTTTTGGCAAACTCCAAATAGGTTAAGTCATCTTGTATGGACAACGTTTTCAGCTAATAATAGCAGATAGTAAATTACAAATCATACCGCTTTGTAATGGTATGGTTTTTTTTTTAGACTTCTTAAAAGAAGTGAAAATGTGAGATGAAGGAACATAAACCCAAACTTAATGCTTCTAAAGTCTAGCAGAAGCAATTAGCATATAATTACAAATAAGCATTACTAGATGAGCCTTGTGAATACGTAATGTTTTAACCCCGGCATGCGTTTTGTTTTGTTTTTTTACTTTCAACGCAATGTACTACAAGTTATTGTGTAACAAAAGTTGTGACTTCCTGACGTTTTACAGCCTAAATGTCCAGGATGATTTAACAGATCACAAGCGAAGTTACTAGACTTCCCTTTCAGATTAGCTAGCCTGGGTTAGCCTATAACTTGGACTGTCACAACATTTTCAATCCCTAACGTCGCGACTTTTAACTTTCAAGTGTGGCTAATGTCACAAAACACATGAAACTTCAGCAAATTAAGCAAATACTGCTATCACTACGTGTAACACTATTATTTTATATATATATATATATGACTTTTTAAATGATGACATCGGTTCCTTCGGCAACGTTAGCATATATATTAGGAGTGAAGCAGGAAGAGTTAGTGAACCGTCATCCACAACACGATTTTGTTTAATAAATTGAACGTCAGTTCATCAAGTTACAGCGATAAAGGTTACAATAAAGTACTTTTTTTTAACTGTAATAAACTGCTACAGTGAGCTCAGATACAATAAATACGTCACTTACTTTCTCCGACTACAGCTTTCAGCCCAATCGGTGCCATCTTGACAGCAGTGTTCTAGAGAATTGGTCACTTCCTTGTGGTCTAAGCAAAGCTTCGAAGCATTTGAAAGCTAAATACTGCCCCCTACTGTCAAATATATCACCATTACAAGAGTCTCGTGCTTTGGACTTTTTATTTGCCCCGGTCTTATGGAACAACCTTCCTGTTGCTATTCGGGCGTCTGACTCTATGCCACTGTTTAAATTACGGCTGAAGACTTATTTGTTTAATCTTGCCTTTCCACCTAGTTAACGCTTGGTGTGCGTTGGTACATTTTTATCCGTTATGCTTGTGAACTACTTTTATATCTTATGATTGTCAAGGTTTTTATAATTGATACGTGCCAGGTCCTTCCTCTTTTCCCTCCCATCTCCCTTTTCCTATTTTATTTTTGTCAAGCACCTTGGTATACCCTTGGTTTTTTAGTGTGCTTTATAAATAAAGTTTATTATTATTATTATTATTTAAGTTTTTGATTTAAATAACAAACACGTAGAAGTATCCTAGACTGCATTAATGAGTTATTTTCGCCTTAAACAACTGGACACAATGAAATTAGTAAGCCTTTCTATGGTCGTTTTGATTGGTTCAAGTGTAGGCTACATCCATATATCACCGCTTGGCTTCTGTCATTTACATCTATTATCATAAAATGAATAGCACTTACCTGCTTGTTACATTATAAAACAGAGAGCTTAAATATGGCTTCAGAAGTGAATGACAGTTGTAAAAGATAAACAGTAGTAAGAAAGAAATTCACACTCTCTCTCACCAGTGGCCCAGGAGACAGCCATGAGGGATCCAGCTGGCTGTATTGTACTGCCAAATATATTTGAGGATATGAGCTGACAAGCCAAGGGGAAAATCTGTCAGCACTTCAACACCATTGATAAAAAGTTTAGCTGTTGGCTCTCTCAGATGTAAATATTTATACTTAGAAGATTATATTTCCATTTGGTACGACTCCTTCAAAATGATTAATGATTTCAAATCTCCAGGATGTGGGAACAAGTCTCACCTCTTAAAACAAGTAGTAATGAAAAGTTGGGCAGCACAGAAACATTCATTCAAGGAGATATGGTTTAGTAGAGTATCAAGCCTTTACTGAAGGTGTACAAACTCTAAGTGTTGCAAAGGAAGCAGTTATTAGCCATTATTAGTGTAATTTTGTTTAAAACATGTCCTACGTTTTGCATAATATGAGATGCACTTTCATTTAACATCACTGTCGTTCATTCAGTAAATAAAAGCTTTTGCTTTAATAAATAAAACATAACAAAAAAAAAACATAATTATATGGTTTGCTAAGTATATGAATAATCAAATAATCAAGCAAATTCTTCCCCACAGTGATACATGGAAAATGCACTTACAAAATATGACATAACTTAATCATCATTATTAAAAATACCCAACTAGCATCATTCATTCAAACAGAAAGCACATCAAGTTGTGCTAACTGGAAAACAATTGGTTTATTCTGTTAATTATTTTAGAGGAGTTTCTGGAGAACTGATTTATAGTTAGTTTTTATTTCTGTTAATCTGAAGCACCATTATCTAGAATACAATGCTGCAATACACTACAATATAAGTAATAGGACAAGGTAAAAACATTTTAGGCACTGCACCTTGCAAATAGATAATAATAAACTAGATTCAATCTGATGTGCAGCTCAGTATTTATTTTAAGGCAATGTAAAAACAACAGCTAAGAAAACAATTGTACCATTTGAAAAACCATGTGGGGAAAAAAAAGTTGCACACAAATGAAAGCACAATAAACTTATTAGGCATAAATAATTATTACCCAGCGCATCTTTGGGAAGAGTTAATCTAGCAGAAATTTCCAACATGAAAAGGGCATACTCCAGTCCAACTTTTTTCCTTGGGCCTCAAAATCACTGCCAGACAGTTGGTATCATTGGTAAAGGGTGGAAAATCATTTTCTTCAACATGTAATTTTCAGTTCTCAGATTCTAGAGGAATATTTTTTAATAGCCGCTGCTCCTTACGAACACGCATTCGCTCTTTGAAGTCCTCCAACTCTTTTCTCTGAAAACAGATATATAGAACAACCATAATCAAATAATGTGCTGTTTAGCAGTAACTCAGCAGTCTTTATGAAAATACTGTTCTTTTTGAACAGGTCAAAGACATTGAGCTATTGACAGACAAGTCAAAATTTACAACTCCCCTATTCTTTTATGAACAGTCCATAAACATCTGGGAACTGAGGACAATAGGTATTCAAATTTTGGAGAAGACTGTTATGTTATGGGATGATATAAGATTCTAGCTGCTCAACAGTCCTGTCTGTCATATGTTTTTGGTTGATGTCGTGCCAAATGTTTTCATTAATGCACCCCTGAACCATTAGAGATAAAGGTTTTTGAACTGAGCAGTGATAAAAAGCTGGATAGCTCCTCTCCTCCTAATAACAAAGAACATTGTGTCCATGTTTTCCAAAAAAGAATTTCAAATTTCAATTTGTTCCACCACATAACAGTTTTCCACTTTGCTCAAGTTCATTTTAAATAAGGATTGACTCAGAGAAGACAGCAGTGTTTCTGGATCAAGTTGCTTCTTCTTTGCAATATAGCACTTTAACATGCAATTATAAATGGTGTGGTGAACTGTATTCATGAGCCTTTGCAGCAATTTTCATGACAGAATCCTCCCTATTTTTAACACAGTCCCACCTCATGGCCTAGAGATCATGAGCATCCAAGACTGATTTCCGCCAATGTCCCTTGTTCACAGAGATTTCTCCAGATTCTTTGACACTTTTGGTGATATTATGTACTAAATATGACAAAGTCTTTTCAATTCTAAATTAAGGACGATTATTTCAACATTATTGATCCACAAATTTTAAATGCAGTTTTTTGAAGATTAGTGAAACTCTGCCCATCTTTACCTCCCTTTTTAAAATGTCTTTTTTTATGTTTACACACAGCACACACACACATCATGTTATTCACCTTTTGCCAATTTACAAAACTAGTTGCAAAATGTTCCTCCACCTGCTTCTTTTTATTACCACTTACCTTTTGAATTTAATGGCATGTTGCTGCCATTAAATTCAAAATAAGCTAATATTTTTCATGAAACAGTAAAACATTTCAGTTTAAACATTTGACAGTTTCCTATGTTCTACTGTAAATAAAATATGGTTTTGAAATCTGCAAATGATTCTATTCAATTTTATTTAGATTTTAAACAATGCCCAAAGTTATTTTGTTTGCTCTTCATCTAAGTCACAACTATTGATGAATACAGATTTGACTAGGAAGAGAAACACATTTCATGTCTTTATTAAACACACCGAGTCATCATTAGTCCATACTGGAAATAAAATATTTGAATGTCTGCGCTAGAGTACATATGTTTATGGTGTTATTGAGATACTCCTCCTTATAAATAAAAGCACAAAGTCTAATTACTGACAAAGCCTTTCCCTTCTCGAGAAGGACTGGTTGGTGTGACTTGATGATAAAACCTTTCACAGGGTCCTAGAAAAAACTTTACAGATACACAAAGCTGGGAAAGACTACAAAGCATTCCTTAAGAAGAGGGTATTTGCCAGCCAATACACACTCCATACAAATTCTGGATTCTAACAGTGGGTCTTGTGCAAAGATCATAACATACAAACCTGATAGAAATGGAAAAAACCCACAGAGGCACAGCAAAATACGCACGGACATCAATACAAGATGGGGTTTTTTCGCCACTGAGGTTCTACAAGTTACTAAATTCAACAATTAACGTCGTTTTTTTCCAGCCTGCACTGTGAGTGATTCCTAAAGGTACTCAATGCAGATAAGAAAAATACAAACCTTGATTTGTGTTGATCGCAACTAACTTGTGTGCATTTTTCTTACCTGCGATTTCTCGTCGGGGGGGAAGATTTCCCTCTGTATACCACAAAAATAGACAACATGGCACAGAGAAAGATGCAAAAATTGTTACTACAAGTATAATTATCTAGAGAAGACCGATACATAAAATAAATTTCTAACCTTTCTCTTCACTATATACTCTTCAAAGTACTCTGCTTGATTTGAGATCCAAAACATGGTCACAGGAAAGGAGAGATACAGCATCATCTGTGCAAAACAAATTACACGCATCGGTTTTTAACATAGAGTAGAAAACTGTACCTCTGCTAGCATAATGAAAACGGCTAACTAGAGCGAAAACTAAACCCTAGAAAGTCGAAAGGTCTCAGAATGTAGGGAAAATATACATGTCCACGGCCTTAGTATAAAATAAATACTTACGCGAAATACCTCTATTTTAACACCCATTTTCACAGTGAACAAGCAACCTTATCCAAACTCTTACTATAAGCAAAGACCTTCAAACTACTTCCGGGTTACGTCTAGCGCAAGAAAACTATGGCGCATGCGTTGGTGGTTGTGAGAAAAGATTTTTAATAGATGAAAATTGAATGTGTCACTAAATCTGCTGCAATATACTACACAGTACACATTTTGGCTCCTCGATCAAATCAAATTTGTTTCAGACAAACACTTTTTTACATCGCACTAATGTTTGGATTATGGCATTATAAACCGAGGTTGTCCACAGAGGGGCTCCAAAACCACCGATTCTGTCCAAATGTAGTTGATCGGTCCTTTCTGAGTAATATTTGCAAGCGGATATTTCAGATAACTTTAATTGGTCCGACCTGAATGGTGACTGCAATTCTGTAACTTTGATATCATCTTTTAAGTAATTTCAGAACCAACGAGTGCACGCTAAGCACCATACTTTGGTATAGTTATGTTTATTATAGCTTCAGTCCTTAACGTGATGTATTCCTTCATCACCTGTCCCAGCTACCATAAGGGGAGGGGGACGGTACACCCCGGACAGGTCGCCAGTCTGCCACAGGGCTGACACAGACAACCATTCTATGGACAATTTAGAATTACCAATTAACCTAACCCCACTAACTGCATGTCTTTGGAATGTAGGAAGCCTGAGTACCCGGAGAGAACCCACGCAAACACAGGGAAAACATGCAAACTCCATACAGAAAGGCCCTGGCCTGATGATACAATCAAACTCAGTACCTCCTTGTCAGGCAACAGCGCTAATCACTGCGCCACCGTGCACTTATACTCTTACCTGTTTATTTTTTGCTCTCCCTCATTTTGTATGAGAAAAGGGACAGAGGCCCTTTTAAATGCTTGAGCACCCCTAAAAAGTGTCTAAACTCACCAATATATTCCTTCAAATGCAAAAACTCAGTTGATGCCTTCTTTTCCCCAAAGCTTTATTTCGAATCTTGAAGAAACTGAGAAAGGTAACAGAATAGCTATGTGTTGTAAATACATACAAATCGATCACAGTTACAGAAGGAGGAGAAAAAAATAGAAGAAATATTTCAGTAACATTTAATTGCAGTTTCATCCCTTCACTTGAATGCAAAGTTGCCGCTTTTTAAACTTTTAAGTAACCAAGAAAGGTGATGCAAAAATAAAAATAAAAATAAAAAATACAAACAAATAACTGAGTTAGATCAAGATAATAAAATATCAATAATAGTAATTTTAAAAAAAGAAAATCTTCTTTTGTCAGTGTGGAACAAATCAAGAGGTCAGCAACATGTTTGTCTCAATAATCATAGCGGGCAAATATAAAATTACTATAGAAAAGAGAATACCATATGAAACATTAAAAAAAATTATAACATTATACACCTTTCCAGAACCCTTATGTAAAAATAACAAGACCAAGGAACACGTTTCACGAGATTTTCATTCTTTAATTTTTGAAAGAAATTGTTAACTGGACAGAATCTATGGATCCGCTTAAATGAGACTTTGAATTAACTTTCTAACTTTGTTAGAAAGATCTTTTTGTTTGTTTAAGTCAATATAATAACAGACTGTTGCTGTATTGGGCAACAAGTTTTCCGGCAACTTACTTGCCGGAAAAACAAACGTTATGAATGCCATCTGCACAGGGTAAGAAGACAACAGACGAGAGCTCCTCATTTGACGCTGAAGTTGCAGTCCGCGACATTTGTGACGCGCTCTCTACGTCCTCATCCAAAGACCTACGCGTGACGTCATCAACAACGAGAGGTGTTCAGGTTCCTCGGAAAGAAAGATCCCGCGCGCCCTAGCAACCTGAGAAACACAGGTAAAGGCTCTTGTTTAAAACGTTGTTGTGCCAGTCATGTTGTCTGTGTAAACCGAATGAATAACCTGCAAAAGAAACGGTAACAGCGGCGGAAAGGCCTAAGGGAGCGCACTGATGACCGGCGCCCACTGAGACCATTCTCTTGCACGGCGGCCTGTTTTTGGTAGCTAGCTTGCTGCTAAAGCTAGTTGGTGGTTGTGGATCAAAAGACACAATAACCGCACCTACAATGTGTGTGTACATGACACTCATTGTCTGTCTCACTCAATGTTAGCCACAACTACGCTAAAATAGTTAAATAAGTGATGATGCGATCATCATGTTTGGCATCTATTGCCAGTTTGCTCGTCGACTGTCTTGTGTTGTGGGAGACGGTGACGCCGTCACGGTGATGATGGCGCACACTGGAGCTTCTTTTTTTTTTTTTGCTGGGAATGCAGTCAGTTGAGCGTGTAACAAAAAAACACAACCCTTATGTGCATTTTCCAAAGCGGTGCTGTCATAATTTCGGAAATCAAACGCCTTCATCTTCGTCTTGTTTTCTGTTCTGCTGTGCATGGTACCGACGTCCATTACGAAACCCAGGCAGTAATCTATGCCCTGTGGCCTAACTTTAAGATCTTGGCTCCTCGACGATTGTTGCTCGCCAGCAGTCATTACTGTGCAGTTTTTCTTTTTATTCACCACATCTGGTAATTGTTGCCATTCCAGACAGATGTGTTTGAGCATTATAGACACAGAGCACGGGCATTCATCCGACTGGGTTCTTCTAGAGATTGCTCATGCTGAGGCCCGTTACTTAGCTAATCATTCTAAGGCTTTGCAGATACGAAACTTGGAAGTTTATTTTTCAGTCTTTCAATCTTTGTAGTATTTTGGGGTGCAAGTGTGTGACCATGCACAGGGTAGTAATCTAAAAATTACTATTTGTACAAGCTTCTTTCCCTAGAGGCGAGTAATCATGAAGTCATACAGCATTTTAAAGCTTTAGCATAACATTTACTGGTTATTACCTATGGACTTTCTTTTCATTTTCTTTGAGCAGTATCTTTTAGGTTGTTGTTTTATGTATATACTTTAAAAGCCATGGTTGGGTTTGGATTTTTGTGATTAACTTATCACCACTGAGGAGATAAATTATTCACCTGAATCTAAGGGATGTTCTCATGTGTGTACACTGTGTGTGTAAATAAATAGGACCAGCTGGGTCAAAGGCTAGTTACTGAGCAATGAGCAAGTCAAACAAGCTCACGGGGCTGAACTATTGATCACATTACTCCTAATTCGTTTTCCTTGTCTAAACGTATCATCTGCACCATAAATTAGACTGGGTCAAAGTCCTTTGAGTAATCGGGTAGGCAGTATATCTGAGGGATTCCTAGAGTTGAACATACTTTTCTTGCACCTTTTTTGGTCCTGTTCTTTCTGGTTTAGTTGCCATGGTAACAACATCCTTGGCCTAGTTGTGAGTGACCCCTAGATCAAAAACCGTGTAGTCTGAGAACAAATGAACAAGCAAACAAAATGTATCCTACTGGTTGTGAATGTATTTCCTTTATTTATTAAGTTTGAATCACTGACAGGAGTCTTAATAGCTTACAACATGATCTTTTTGGTTTAATCAGTTTATTACATTGTGACATCTTGGGGTGAAATACACAGTATTAATAATTTATGTTGTTTTTTGCTTTTGAGGTTTACCTTTGTGTTACCCATTCAATTTTGAGATGTTTATTCATTGTTTTATTGCATGTCAGAGCAATTTGCTTTTGTGCACGGTTAATCATTTATATAAAGAATCCCAAAGTTGAATATGGTCATCTGAATGTAGCGTTTGGAATAGGAGAAATGTTTTGTCTCTGGTCCAAGTAAATTCTTCAGTCTCAGTGACTGCAGGTTTCCCCAACATTTTAAACAGTACATTTACATTATAACCAGAACTAGCACTATTGCCTAACAATGGGCTGTGAGCTCAGTTTCATGATCTTTAAAATGCAAATTGTCATGACTGTTGATTAGTGGCCATGAGTACCATTCACAGAGAGTTGGCTGCAATCACTGGATTCTGTGATTGTGAACGACGTAGGAGGATATGAAAAATAATAGGTTAGCTTTCTTCAGTTTTATAGTCAACAGTAAACCACTGCATAGGGATCACTAAGGTTTGACTCTAATCATCCACTGGAGCAAAAACTAGATATCACTAGGGCACTACAACACAGAGCTAACATCATCCCCACAGACACAGACATGCCACAGAACAACATCATAACGAAAAGCCCTGAGTAAATGTGGTTACCCTAGCTGGATATTTGTCAAAAGTTGGAAAGTACCTTAAATATGGTCAAAGTGATACCAGAGAAAAGGACAACCAATTCCTAAATGAAAACCTTGACTAATCCCTTAATATCAGAACAGGTGAGACACATTTTCTCAAAACACTGTCACTGTTGTTTTCAAACACCAAATTTTGCTACACTGAAAATTGGTAGACCCCAAGATTTAGTTCCCCCAACAAAGAGTAATATAATCTATGTTGTTAAGTGCCATGGACATTACAATGAGTTATTTATCAGAGAAACCAATCACCCTCTGGCTAAGCACAACACAGAACTACCTCATCAGGCCAGGACTCTGCAGTCCAGTGGTCACTTTTTCAATATTGATGTTGATCCATCCAATGATTGATGTTGATCCATCCAATGATTGATGTGCACATCCTGGACAGTGAGGAATCCTAATTTGAGTGAGGAGTCAAGGATGCCATTTATGTGAAAAAAAGAGTGTCTCTGAACTGAGGAGGGGGCAACTTTCACTGTCTTACAATGCTGTGATTGTGGCCATGACAATTTGCATATTAACGATCATGAAACTGAGCTCACGGCCCATTGTTAGGCAACGGTGGTAGTTTCGGGCATTATGCAGATGTACAGTTTAAAAGGTTGAGAATTCCACCGACAGCTGATACCGAAGAAGTCACTTGGAGGTGTGACGAGACATTTCTCCTGCTGAAAGTGCTACTTCCAGATGAACAGTCAACTTTCTGGGGTCAGAGCAATTTTTATTTGGTTAAAGTTTTAGGGAGTATCTCTATCTGTTGCCTTAATATATCCTTTCTTTAGTTTTTATTATTTTCGGGGTTTTTTATTATGTATTGTCATTTTTATTATGCCAGAACCTGACTGCATCATGTCTGCCCTTGTGGTTTAGTAGTGTTGGCTTGTTTGGGGAAAATAACAGTCTACTATTATGTAGCTATCAACACTATGAGAGCGTGGTAGCTAAACATAAGCTTACATCAATGCACAACTGTTGGCCGTGGCAGATTGTAGTGATAATTCCTGCTATGCTCCACCTTTTACTATGAAGGTATTTGATACATTGTTGTTAACGCTGCTTTATTCAGACCAACCAGTATTACATTTTTGCTTGAAAGTTTTCCATTGCGTTATTCTCTATGCTGTAAGATTGAAACCTAAAGTTGAAGAAGAAAGTGTTGGCATGATATCTATCAAAACATTTTTAATTATTTTCTATTAACTGTAAAAATCTATAATCTGTGTAGGGTAGAGATAAGAAAAACATGATCTTACTTTGGGGTAAAAATGTATTATTGCAAGGGGTGTATGTTTACCTGGCTGAAATAACATTTTGCTTGGATAGGGGCATGATATGCAGAGACAGTAAAAACAAAACATTAATTGAAACAAATTGAAAGTTGTCAAAATTGAAACAAAGTAGTAGTCTCTAGAATCAGTCAGGCTTTCTATTTTTAGACCTTCTTTAAGTGCCCTCCTTTTTTTTCAAATGCAGTCTTTTTGATAAAACTTGCATGTCAAGGCTAAGTTGATATATGTCTGATGATAGTGAGGTTATTAGATTATTTATTCTGGATTCTTTATTTCATAGTTGAGAAAGTTTTTTTTTTGCTACAGAAGATATTAGGAACTTTATAGTATATATTGCATTGTTCTCTGGCAGAATGTCATCAAGTATTTCACTGCAGCCAAGAATGGGTATTGTCGGGATTTCAATGCTGAAATTATTTATCAATACCTATACTTTTCCATAAGTCTGTTGATGTTTTTTTTTTTTTCAATTCCTGGTGTAAATTAATAACAGAACAGTAGTTATGCCTACCATTGACACTTTGGGCTTCGAGGACCTAAGGAACATTTTCATGTTAAAAAAAATAAGGCAGTGAAATAGAGACATTGTAGTTTTTAGGACATATATTTCAGTGTATTTTAACACTCCTATTTTGAACTATCTAATTTGCCAGCATGAAGGTAACTTAGAGTGACATGGGTGTAGTCAATCAAGGCATAAGTGTATGTTGTTGTTGTTGGTGTTTTTTTTTTTTTTAACAGTTTCTTTCAACTTGGAAATAAGGTTCTACCATAGAGTGAAACAAAGTAGAATGAAAGTGCTGCATCACAACCAGTGTTGGGAAGGTTACTTTTAAAATGTATTCCACTACAGATTACAGAATACATGCCCCAAAATGTATTTTGTAATAGATTCCGTTACATTACTCAATGAGAGTAACGTATTCTGAATACTTTGGATTACTTAATATATTATCAAGCTTTTTACAACTACATGAATCTACTATTGATGTGTGATTTATTACTATTACTGAAGAATACTCGCCATACCAATACCAACTACATTTTGAAATCTTAATATAAATGAGTAACAGTAGGGTGGACATTACATAAGGCTGCACTTTTTGCAGCAGTCTCGTATAGAAAACTATTCCACGCGTATATAAAACGTATTAAAGGTGACCTCTGGCTAATACTTCGGGTTCTGTGTTGGGCTCGCAAACGAAAACTAGCTTTACTTTATTGTCTGGGTCAACTTTGCTAGTGAGAGGCAGAGAGAGGCGTTGAAAGGCTGCTCAAACGGAACTTATTGTTTCGGAGGAAAACGCGAACACAGTGTACTGTTCAGTAGGGCTGGGCTATATCATACCGCTCACGGTAATACCGGTGTAATGTTGGGCAACG
>NW_005187559.1:66219-77212 GCF_000239375.1 Pundamilia nyererei
AACTCAGTGTAAAAGTTGGCAAATTGCCTGTTCCATGTGTTCTCTTATTTTGCACCCTGTAGATTTTGGCTACTCCAATACTCTGATGATTAATGGAAGCACTCTCAGACGTTCATGCAGAATCTCTGTGTGCTACAACTTCTTCTTCTGACCCAGCCCCCCAGTCTAAATGCAATTCTTTTGCATCCCCCTTCTCTCTGCTATCATCCCCCTCCCTTCCTTCCTTCTTTGCTGTGACTGAATATGATCTCCCCCACCCTTCCAATGTCATAGCCGTTGGTTTGGCCGTCTCTGTATTTGGTGTAGATTGGAGCTTTGTCACTCTACCAGCTGCTGTATTGTAACTGGGAATGGTGCATATGGCACATGGACTGGGAAGTGAGTCTGTGAGAACAGCATCATTGTTTGGCTGTTGCACGAAAGTGATGCTGCTTGTTTTATTTAGCAAAAATAAACATTGTGCATTGCACTCACAAGTCACTTGACAAGTATACTTTGCACAGTGTGGCTCTTGTTTTTGTGTTTTGACATCTGACCGTTTTTAAAGTGCCTACCTTTTCATGAACATGATATTTTAAGAGAGATGTCAACTTGCTTAAAATTATATAATATATTGTATTATATTATGTATTGGTACAAAATTATATAATGTGGTGGTATATGGTGAATTGGAGACTGAAATTCTAGGATGCCTTTTTTTAATGCTTTAAGGAAAAACATAAAGCCATGAAATGTTGAGAATGCGTTCTCAATGCATTCCATGCATGTGAAGAGTTGCTTCCCAGCACGTTTTAAAGTTTGCCACCTGCTCCAGGTTCTTGGAGCGGCCTACAGCTCTCAGAAACAGAAGAATTGTAGTCATCAGCTGTAGTTCTGTAGTGGATGGTAGAGTCAGAGCTTGTCTGACTGCTTGAAGAGAGACTTGAGAAAGCTGATGGACAATTGATTGACAGCTACCACAGCAGCAAATTGACAAGCCTGAACACTAAAACCAGCAAACTGCTTAAGTGATATGCTGGGAAGCAGGGCTTTAGCTTAACTTTGTTAGCTTATAACACTGGTGTTACAGAGGTTACTAGTGTTGCGAGTTCCATGTAGCACAGACCAAAAAGTTGCAGCCCAAAAATGAAATGTCTGTCAGAATCTCTAAAAACCAAAAACAGTGCAGTTCATTACTTAAACACACTGACAAACGACAGTAATGCATACAATGAACACACAATAACAAAAATATTTTCAGACAAACATTTTTATTTGTTAGTGAAAATTTAAACAGAATAACTTGTATTAGTGTGTATGTGTAATACATAGGTATGTGTTGAGAAGTTTGTGTCATACTGCATGTATGTATATGTGTTTTAGAGAGATGTATGTGTCTGTATACAACACATCCATAATTCTGTGTGTCCGTATGTGTGTGTGGAAGGTTACACCACCAGCACATCTGCTGCCCACTGCTTTAATCGAGACTTCCATGTCCTCTCAGAAGGGGACAACCTTTGTTTCTGCTGTTTGGCCTGGATTATTCAAATGGGCAGCCTTCCCTATTGATTCTGACCATATCTTCTGTAGTAGACACATGAAGGCTGCTGTGAGTGGTGTTCTTAATATGTTTTTGTGCAGAAAATCCTCACTCACACTGAGCAAAGGAGATTTTCAGTACAAGCAGTATTTCAAGCAGTATTTCAACCAATTGTGGGATGTTCTGAAATATAAGAAGGCAATTATTTTTACATAGCACAGACATGGCTTTGTAAATATTGAAGAATGTCAAATTCTGTCCACACACCTCAAACTCCCAACAGTATGGCTCTTTGGTGAGGGTTGCCTACCACAGCCTTAGTTAGGACTTGTCCTTAAAGGTGGTCCTGACGAGCATTTTCAGCAGCTGCCATTCTCGAAGGACCCGCTCTAGCTGATATCCACCACTTTGTTAATAGAGTAACAGAAGGAAAAAAGGAAGGAAGAAAACTCTGGCACTACGGTCTTAAGTGAGTGGGCGATAGTACCAGCATGCTCTGGTTGTTGTTTAAAGATGATTGCATCCCTGGGTGTTTGTTAACATTATCTCTTTTAAATATCTTGTTTCCCCCGACATAAAAATTGCTTGATTTACCCTTTTTCGCTGCTTCTGAGCAGTATTAACAAAATAAAAGATGCGCCACACTGTACTTATATAAACTTTTCCTTTCTAGTCAGACAGTTGGTGCAGGTTTTATGTGTCTTTTATCCCGATGGCCTTGTTTTCATACGTTCTCATTTAAGTGTTTAAAATATCACTCCATTTTTTTCAGTATGAAAGTACAGCTTCCAAATTCAATTAGATTCTCTGAGCCATTTGCACATACGTCTACCAGTGGACTGGCAGCAAACACAAAGGAACTGTGGGAATTGTTGTGGAATTTAAGGCTAATTACATTGATATGATAACAATTTCTTATCACAACAGACTACAACTACTCTGCGGCATTACAGCAAGCCATTGCTTAACAAAAAAAAAAAGCGGCTTGCAAAGCTGTCACACGAGTGCTATGTATGCAAAATAATTTATTGCACAGAGTTTATTTTCATCGCATGTGCACTATACAGCTCTGGAAAGTCAACTTTTTGCACTGCTTTTTCAAACTCACTATTGTACACTCACTGTTACACTGATAGGTGATCCCATGATCACACAGTGTAACAGACATTGGATGCCTAACATTGTTTGCTACACCAGTCTGTTAAGGTCACACGACACTGTCAATTAGACATAGACCACATAACGCCAGTCCTCCTAACAGCTGAAATCAGACATACCCAGGTCACTGATTTAAGAGTGCCACAGTATGTTTGCAATATTAGTCACACTTGCATCTGTGACAGCCATTGTCAATATGAACTAGTGAAGTTTAACTGTTGTCACTAATATCAAATATCAATAGTGTGAATATGCATTTGCTTCAGCAATACTGAAAGAGTTGTTTACAGCACCTAGTCCAGTTTTAGAAAACTAAGGTTCTCTTCTTGATTGTGAATTATAAAAATGTGTAGATGAGCATATAATCTTAGTGCAAATTAAAAACAAAATTAGTGTGATAAAGTGTCATTGTGTTAGACACACATTTTTGCTGTGTGATGCATGCTTTACTAAGCTGAACAGTTCATGCAGGTGCACAATAATTGTGTCCGCTTATCTTTTAATATAACTGTATGCGTTCAGGCTTGTGAAATGATATTAGGTCAGATCAGTTAGGAAGATTTACAGCTTCTAATGGAAAGTGACTAGAACACAGATTCAGACACTAAGCTGATACTTTAAGATGCCATCAGATTAAATAGAAAAAAAGTTCATGTCTAGGGTTTTAACCTCTTAAATGCTCACACGTTCACTTTACAGAGGATACTTCTTGCCGCACTAACTAAAGGTCTTATAATATCCTGTATCCTATTCTTACCTCAGAGAGATTTACCTAAGCTTTCTTTTCTCTTTCCTCCACAACATTCTTTGTTCTTTTCTTGTTTGGTCAGCATTAGCACCTCAGCACTGTATATTTTGCAAATCAAGCATCTTATTTCAATATAGGTTACATCTGTGGTTCAAACTTATTTTGAGACAGATGCCCAAAAATGCATCTTTGGGAATGTTACTTTACCTTAGACAGGTAACAGTAATGATACTAAGGATCCCAAGGATAGATGTTGTTAGCATTACACTTCATTAGTGGTTACCTTAGCAAGGTCAGTTGTAAATCCACATGTTCAACTGTACATCTTTAAAACCTGGCAGTGATGTCACTCTCAGGTTACACACGTTCTAGTAGTAAAGTCAGAAGAGAAGGAAAAATGCCTTATTTTAGTCCTTAGCAAGGTAGAGCTATTCGCTCTCGTGCATCACTTGCAGCATAGCACAGCGCTTGTTTTCTTGTATTTATTTATTTTTTGTGCTTAAAAACACCATTACAGCATGTTTATAGATAGGGCTATGTTTAGGGCTCAAACGATTCATCGAGTAATTTTAATAATTTGATTATTAAAAAATTCTTGACACAAATTCTTTGCTTTGCTGCTTCATTTAACACACGGCTCCATACCGCACCAGAGTTGGAAATGCGATCCACATTGGCGACTAAAAACAGACTGCAATAGAAGCGTATTTAGGAGCAGCGTATGAGTAAAACATTTGATAACATTAAGCCACTGACACTGATAACCCAACAGCAGGAGACATGATGACGGTGCCGTAGTTTAACATGGAGTCGGAGTCTGTTTACACACCATGAAGAGCAAAGAGGTGGAAATGTTAGTGAGATGTTGAGCTCAGGTTGAGTAAAAGAAAATGTGTTTCTAGTGCAGGGGTAGGCAACTCCAGGCCTCGAGTGCCGGTGTCCTGGAGGTTTTAGATGTGTCCATGATCCATCACAGCTGATTTAAAGGGCTAAATGACTCCTCAGCATTTCTTGAAGTTCTCCAGAGGTCTGGTAATGAACTAATCATTTGATTCAGGTGTGTTAACCCAGGGTGGGATCTAAAACTTGCAGGACACCGGCACTCGAGGCCTGGAGTTGCCAATCCCTGTTCTAGTGTCTAAAACAACAGCGCTGTTCCTGTAATCACCATTCAAACCTTTACTGGGAAAAAGCTAGCTGCCCTTCATCCATCAACGTATAAATCCTGCTGCTTACAATCCATAAAACATAGCTTAATTTTTTTTCTACTTTATTATTTCCAATTTTCTTTAAATATTGTGATAAAATCCCATTTAGAGCCTGGGCAGTGTCCTGCATATGGTTCATTTAATGAGTCACAATTGCACAGCCACACAGTTGAAATATTTCACTGTTTTACAGATGTTTTGTGCACCATATTGGATTGTAAAGTTGGGGCTGTGATTTAACAATCACCACTCTAAATCTCCCAGTTAGAAGTCTGAGGTGTTCCGGTTGAAATTTTTGAGTGGGGTGCCAGAAATACGACTTCTGACTTAAGATGGAATGCACCAATACTTCCACCCTTACAGCTTTTTCAGCGAGCCAGCCCACTTTTTGCAATGATGCAATGTTTGAATGCTAAACATTATTACGTAATACTCTCAATATTTGCAGTTTAAGTTTTCCACGCAATGATTGCAATCCTGCACTTAAGTTCAAGCCTTGACTTAGTCATGAGTTTATCTCCTGTTTTAAGCAGTCAGTTGGAACTTGAATCTGCCTCATAGATCTGGCCGAATATAGTTATTTTTCCTCAAAAAAAAGTCCCATCATGATATCAGTCTGTGTGCTAGACGAGGAGATGATGGACTACAGATAAGTGAGCCCTTAGATTGGTGGGGGAAGGCATATACAAGATTACTCTAAGGAGACTGATTGTATGGGGGTGGAGCGTGATGAAATGGACTGAGAAAAAGACAGGAAGGGGGTGGGGTCTTAAAGGTGTAATGGAAGGGGGCAGAGAGAGAGAGCATGGACCTCAAGCCATTGATGGAGAAGTGGGGAGGGGTGAAAAGAAAAAAACACGTAGGAGTAAGAGAGAGAGGGAGGGGGAGAGAGAGGGAGGGAGGAGTGTGTGGGCTGAGGCTTGCTGAATGAGGAAGCAGTTGAGCCATTTTTTTTTTACTGTTGAGTAACTGCATGCTGGTCTGCCTGTGTTAGAGAGGGTGAGAGCGGGACCTGGACGAAAAAGTGTTTCTTCTGGATCTTATCAGAGCTCAGTCCTCTCTTTCACCTTCCCCTCTCAGTTTCGTATACATCTTGATTGCTGTTTGTGACTATTTAAGTTGGGGAGGCCCTGGAGAGGACACACAATGGAGCGAAGAGCCTCTGGCAACTGGGCTGTTGTACTGTTGAGAGGGGGATGGTGTAGAGAGAGGACCGGTTCACACAGCTAACACAGCCTGCCGGCTGTAGGTTTCCAGCAGCCTGTCCTCCCGCCTGGACCTACTCTTTCCCGGCTGGGGCCTCTTTTTCCTGGAACAGCCACCCTCAAACTACACTTGGACTACACTACGGATTACTCACCGTGTTCTGTGGGATTTTATAATACATACTGGAGCCTGAAGAATAAATCTATTATGTTTTTTGGATTGAACAAAGGGAAAAACTAACTTCTCTGTAATTCTTCCGTGCCCTGTTTTGGTTTTTGCTTTCTCTTTCTGTTTAGAGGAGTTCGTAAATGGATTACAAGATGCATGCCAAATCAAACGATTTACTGGATTTCCAAATACTGGATACACTTCTGGAAAAAATTGCGCATTCAGTCTCTGTTAAAAGGTAATGTTATCTGGTTACTTAGAGTATGTTACATTTTTCTTCAGAAACTCTGTTGAGTCACTGAAGGTCTTTATAGTCTTATATTTACAAAATGTTATAAATTTGTGTACATGGTTAAAAAGTATAATAGAAAACACTAAGGACAGCCTGGAGTCATGGTTCTTGGGACTATCATGTGGTTAGAAAGACGAGTTTTACGGGACCCAGCAATTCAATCCTGTTTAGAAATATGTCTTCAGTTTTATTCTGAATTGTATTTGGTATCTAGATTTCAGCCAGAAGCCTACCTCCTGGCGTGAGAGAGAGAGAGGAAGGGGGAGTACAGAGGAAGACTGTAGGGTTTTGTGTGTGTGTGTGCGCGCGTGTGTGTCTCCTGATTCCTGGCAGGGTTTGGCTTGCTTATCCTAACCAGCTGGAAGTTTAACTTAAAAGAGACTACATGATTCTTGCCTTTTCCTGTTATGTGTCTGACTCATGGTTAGTCTATTCGAGTCAGTCTGTATGACTCATGTAGTAAGCGGTTATAATCAGCACAGGGGGAATTTTTTTTATATGTGTGACCTTTCACTGAATTATTGAAAAGTCATTACTTTTGTTTCAAATTTCCATAGAACAAATGTAAACAAAGACAAATTTTGTTTGACTTTCATATGTGATGAAACTGAAGTAGCACAGGTTATGGGTGGTTACTGATAGTCATCGAAAACTAGGATTTGGAGGTATCAAGAGTAAAAATGCAGTGCATTGGCCAAGAAGTCTTGAATTGTTCCCATAGAAACATTGGCAAAATTAGTTTTTTCTTTGCTTCAACACCTTGAAATTGAAATTCCTGTCATATGCTGTAGCGTTTCAAGTTTATTTTGGTATGTTTCTTGTCCCACTGGTGTACCATGAGGATTAATACATACATTTTTATAATCAATCTTATTCTTAACTATTATTAATCAAGCATAATTTTACTGTAAGTTCTTCTAGTGCGTTTCTTGATAGTTGGCTTTTTGTTGCTCACTATGAGGCTGCTGTACACAGCCTGATGCGTGCATGTCTGGTGCCATCTGAGCCCTGTTTGCACCTGTAAATTTCACGTGGTGATCGCACGCCCACTGGGACAAGTATTTGCCCTTGCAAGATGGGATTTACAATCAGAAACACCCTTAATTCATGGATGACTCGTTACCATATAAAAGTTTTTCACATCAGTGCTTTCAAAATAATAACAACTATATTTGTGCCTCTTTTCCACATGTACGTACTGAGCTTGACTCTACTCTTCTTGGTTTTGGTTGTTTTACATTACAGTCAAGTACCACCTTTTTATGCTTGGTGTCCTTATAGCAACACAGCCAGTGGACCAGTATGCTGGTTTGTGTAGACCCATTTCTGTCATTGCCAGGTTTAAAAACTTATCAGTTTTGATTTTTGTGAAGGGGTCGCTCTAATGACTCATCAGTGACGCCACTAACTGGCCAGTTGGTGGCATTCAGGCTGATGTCACATTTTGTCTCAGAGCGCTTGGAACCCTGGCCAGGTATCAAGTACTACTACCTAATGAAAAACCCTAAAAACTGAGTCAACTCAAGGCAAGCCAAGCAAGCACTAGTGGAAAGGGCTAAAATTGAAACTGACTAAACCCGTGTTGAGTTTCAAAAACAAAAGTACACTTACATTTCTTGTCTTACCAGTCGAAAGGAGAGGGGGAATAAAAGGACATATGCAACAAGAGTGTTAACGACCCGAGAAATAAAAACATAGGTGGAATCAGTACAAACTTGAAAATCGACTGTCAAGACAGTAGCATTAGGGTGGAGCTCCTCCCTGAAGAGGAGCTGAAAAGGCTGGTGTGTAAGCAGGGAAATTGTGCTGTTGGCTTTGTCAGTGTGGTTCAATTAATTATTTATTTTCATGCTTTCAGACAACATAAGCCATCATTCGAACTCCTGGGGCAGCCCCCCCCCCTCCTTAACCTTATACATGAATGATTAATAGCTTACTTTTACAGGGAGCACTGATGTCTTGCTATATTGTGTTTTGCTTCTATGTAGGACAGTCGGTGATGCTATATGTAGGACTAGATATCCTCACTTGAGATTTGTAACCCCCACCCCAGTAACCAGAACCACTTCCTCTCAAGAAAAAAAATTTCCACAGCAGTCTATGGTCCAGGTCAAAAGTCAACTATTATTCCAGGCCTAAACCATGCAGCCACAGGAAGCAAGCCTCTTGACCTGTGTTGGGGACTTTTGGAACCTTGATCTTAGATGCAAATATTACTGTTAAATTATCACAGCAGGTCATTCAAACTTGTTATATAAGTTTCTCTTAGAGACAAACTGAATGTGAATTGGTGCTTGCTAATATTTGTGCAGTTTAATATTAAGAAAATCTGAGCAAGCAACTTTGTCTTGCATGTAATTTATTTGAAGTGCGTAGCATCCAAATTAAAACACGTGAGGGCAAAAAGAAATTGCTGGAAAAGGCACTCACAAAAACAAGGCATATGTACACCTGCGCACAATAGCCCCTTTTCCATTTACCTACTTGGATCGACTGGTTTTCCATCCCAATTGAATACCACCTAATGTGTATAATCGTCAATCATATAAATGCTGCTGATCAACTTGTGACTTTCTAATATCTGATACGAATGCTACAAAAAAGGTGGATGTCGAGGCAGCTGTATACCTACCGCTCTGTCTGTGGCTTTTCGTCAGACTCTGGGACCATGGCGCTGTTTTTCGGAGCCATTTCCCTCATTGCCAGGTTTCAAAAATGGCGGTTTTGATTTTTGTGAACGAGACACTCTCATGACTCATGGAGCGACACCACTGACCAGCCAATCGGTGGCATGTGACATCTTCAGTCACTTCATTTTGGATCGCTTGGAACCCCGCTAACCAGGTTCCATGACCTAATGGAAAACCCTGAAACCTTGAGAAGACTAATGGAGAATTGGCTAATGTTCCCTTTAAGCCGCAGTCAGTCTAAAAATTTGTGAATCAGCCTCAAATGCTGCACTCTAGTCACCCACTTTCAAGCTAGAATGTTTATGTATACAAATGAGAGTACTGATCGGAGGGTTCCTCAAGTCATGGTGTCCTCTGGCCAGTCTACAGCATAACACAAAAGTGTCATCACAGCATGTGAAAAGCATAACTGACTGATCCACAACTTTCGCAAATAATTGTGAGAAATAGTGGAATCCCTCTGCACAGAGATATCAATAAAAAATAGTCACTGATAAAAGTGATGTATTTATTTACATTTTTATATGATAAACTTGGCACTCATCATGAAGATATTGTGCGAGTGCTGTCATTGGCTTTATATACAGTAAGGATGGGGGGAAATTGATGTAGCATATTTTTAAATAAATATTTACTCTGCAAATACATTGAACAGGCACTCAACTCATCAGTTTACTAGTAGAGAATCTCCTTTGCTCATATTTTAAATGTTAAGTTGCTGACAACCAGGTACTCTCAGCACTTTCCTCTTATCCTAGTGGCAGGTTTGCTTGACACTGTTGTGGCAATCTCATCCTGCAGTTAGACTGATTCCAACTCAATTGTCATGGACTACAGTTCATGTTCAGCTCTTGAGATCTGTTATGAGCTAGACCCCAGTCTAACAAGGACCTGTAACAGGTAGAAAACTGATTCAAGTGCTGCAACACCAAACTCACTGAGGCTGCAGAGCAGAATGACCACTACTACAGTCCAAGACTGTGGAGCTGGAGTTCACCTACAAGATAGGGCTCACTGAATATATAGCCTGTAATGTTGTTCAGTTACATAGTTTTCACGAATAACTTTACACCTATTTTTGGCGTAGAAACTTGTAAACGGAAGTGATAATTCACTTAAGAGAGCGACTGCACCTCCGTTTGCACTGGTCACATATGCAAATACTCACCTACATAAATTGAATATAAATCTATGGGAAACACTATTTAACTGTTTAATGTTGTTTATGTTTTAAAGACGGTTATGTAGTTGGAAAAGTTTTTTTTTTTTTACATGTATTAAACCAAAGTTTCGTTTTACTCGGTTCACTTTTACTGGTTACTTCCTAAAACATGAAGGGAACCAGACAGAACAGGTTTAACAGGTTTCCTTCCTAAGTATTTTGTCAACAGCATTTATGGTGTTCTAAATTGCAAAGACCGCAAACCTTGTCCATGTTGTGTTTCTGTTAGTGCAAATGATCAGCAGGCCAAAAACCAAATCACTGCACGGTTATTAAATAACAAAATGCTCAATATTAGGTAAATTGACCAATATAGGTGAATTGGAGATGCCAAGAAAGGTGAAATGAAGGAGCTTTTTAAAAACACTAGAGATGAGGCTTGTTGCTCTCTGCAATGTTTGAGTGAAGAGATCTACATGACATTTATGCTTTCAGAACATCTCCTGGAAACATTGTATTATAATGCGCTTGTAGTAATAAGTAAGGATGTAGACAAAAAGCTCAGGCCTGGAAAAAATGCAATAACTAGAAATCTACATACTTACCTGTTTGACATAAACATGAATGATATTGTTCTCAGTAGACACATTTGTACCGATTGTTCTTGACAGTATCCAAAAAAGGTCATGAGACAATATAAGACTAATGTTCATTTATTAGCATGTAGAGGAGAAGATATTTTGGCAAATTGTCAAATACATAACACCCACCTGTTTACAGTAGTGATTGTAAATGTGTCATGATGACAGTCAGAACAGGATATCTAAGATGATCTTTCT
>NW_005187559.1:77232-78417 GCF_000239375.1 Pundamilia nyererei
TGTCAAATACATAACACCCACCTGTTTACAGTAGTGATTGTAAATGTGTCATGATGACAGTCAGAACAGGATATCTAAGATGATCTTTCTGATGTCCAGATAACTTACCCACATGTTGTTATTCTGGTTTTACTAGGCTAATTGTTTTCCTGTGACATTTAGTCTGCCAGGCATCTTCAGTCTTCGGATTTAAATATTTCTTTTAATGTTTGCGATTTTCTACACATCTAGTGATACTGTTGTGTTTTTTAAAGCCAGACAGGGAAAGAAAAATAGTCGTAGACAGCACTAATTTCCTTCGGGATTAATAAAGTATTCTGATTCTGATTTAAACTTTCCCAGGTGTTGTTGAGAAAAATTTAAGACTACAGCCAATGTTTTAAAATGGTGTTTCATTTATGTTGTTGAGCTAGATGGTTCTGCAAATGAAGATGGCAAAACATTTCAGCCAATTTCACTGCAGCCTTTAGGTTTCAAAGACACTATTTCACAGGAATGCATGCAAATGCTGGATGCAGTCAAATTGGGCATTAACCTTTGTTAACCTGCTTACTGTCTTCTGACCTGTGTGATGTCAGATCGTTCTGAATTAACGTGACAACAGAACAAGTGATCATCTAGCGAATTCAGATTGAGTGGAGTTCATGTGATCATAGCTTATGTTCAGCCCTGATAGGGAGGTCAGTTAGACATATACAGTCAAATGTTTAAGTCCACTTGAAAAATGGCAAACATTCATATTTTGCTTGATTGGATCTTAACAAGGTTCCAAGCAGAGTTTCAACATGCAACATTAAGAAATGGGAGTGAGACAAAACATCTTTCTGAGCATGCAATTTATTAAAAACAACATTGAGAGAGGCTGTTTTACAGCTGATCAAAAGTTTAAGACCACATGCCTTTAAAAGGCCAAATCTGTGCAAAAATGAGGCTTCATTGTCATTTTGTGTCATATAGTCACACTGTCATGACGTTCTGATGGCAAAAGCAAAAAAATGTTCCCTTTTCGAACGTGGTCGGGTTTTTGAGCTATATAAACCAGGTCTCCCGCAATGTGCCATTACTGCTGAGCTGGGATGCAGTAACACAGTCTACTGGAATTTCTTAAATGACCCTAAGGGTTATGGAACAAAAACGTCAAGTGGAAGACCCCCCAAAATTTTGCCAGCACTGAGCCAGAGGATC
>NW_005187559.1:78437-131249 GCF_000239375.1 Pundamilia nyererei
TCTACTGGAATTTCTTAAATGACCCTAAGGGTTATGGAACAAAAACGTCAAGTGGAAGACCCCCCAAAATTTTGCCAGCACTGAGCCAGAGGATCTAATTGGCTGTCCGTAAAGACTGCAGCCCCATAACCATCAGACGGCACCTGAAACTGAAGGGCTTCAAAAACAAAAAATATCTTCAAAGGCCGTGTCTTCTTGAACGCCACAGAACTGACCGTTTGAATGGTCCTGATGATTTCTAACGTTACTGGCATGAAAAGCAGATTCCACCTGAGATGTTTTCTACGCCCTACATTTCAGGGGGCGCCATGGTCTGGGGTGCTTTTTCCTTCAGTGGAACAACGGCACTTCAGGTGGTGCAGGGCCGTCAAACAGCTGCTGGTTATTTCTAAATGTTGTAGAGAGCATCTCTCATGACTGAGGGCCCTCGTCTGTATGATAACACCTGGGTTTTTTTTAACAGTGCTACAGTACACAGTGCCTGCAGGACAAGGGACTTTTTCAAGGAGAATAAAATCAGTCTTTTGGACCACTCTGCATGTTCCCCTGATCTAAATCTAATTGAGAACCTTCGGGTATGGATGACAGGGGAAGTTTACAAAAATGAACAACAGTTCCAGACAGTAGATGCCTTTTGTGCGGCCATCTTCACCACTTAGAGAAATATTCCCACTCATCTCATGGAAACTCTTGCATCAAGTATGATTTTTATTTATTTTTTTGCAATTTTTCAAGTGGTCTTAAACTTTTGATTGAGATTGTATGAAGGCTGATGCAAACATAAAAGTGTACTGTAGCTGAAGATAATACTGATTCTGAAAAAAGCAACATAATAGTCTTTACAACTATGCCAGTATTTATAATGCTGTAATAACTGCAAACTTTTACATATAATTTTCTTGGGGGAAGAGAGGCGAGAGAGGTCTCCAAAGGTTTTCAGCATCATTGCAACATTATTTTCTCTGAGCACAGTGTAGAAAGTGCAGAAAAAAAGCTTGCATGTGCTTTTGGTGTACAAAATATCCATGACAATAAGTTTGATTTTCGTTCTGGTTTCCATCATTAGTCAGGAATGGCATCTGATAGTCAATAGACTGAAATCATGCACAAAAAGGATGATTTGTCCAACAATCACTAAAGCAGAACACAAAAATGTGTTCTGCAAGTTGTGCGGTGCACAAGTTGTATCTGCATCATCACAGGTGTCATTTTTGGAGATGACCTTGAATATTGTGATATAATGTTTTATCGTGTATTGTCTACCACAACCTTTCATGTTATTTTTGATCATTTGACAAACAAATTGTATTTTAGTGTTTAGTAAATTAATCCCTGCTTGGCTTGATTTGCACATCGGTGTGCTGAGTCTAGACAAGTTCTGTGGCTTTGTTTATTTTAAATTTGTTTTTATTTGGTCTTATTCACAGGGTATGGTACTTTTGCCCCCAGCTACAAATGTACCATATCACCTGGACCAGTACTGCTTCTTTTTTATGTGTTATTGGTTGTGGTCAATCAACATATTGGCAGTTATTCAGATTCTCCACTGTGCTTTAGTGCCTCGGGGGGGGGGAACACAGTGATCATGTGGTGTGCAAACTGCTTCCTCCTTCTCAGAAAGTGACTCACCAAGAATGAGATTAGTCACAGATCCATATAGTTGTGTGTGTGCATGTGTTTATCTTTGAAGGCGGATTTCAGAGTATCAGACTGGAAAGCTTGAATACACAATCTGATGATCAGTATTTTTCCCCCAGAATACTGCTGCTGTTGTATTTTTACTCTGTTAGTCTAGATTGGTTTTTAGTTGGACTGTTGTCTTAACAGCCTTTGTGTGTAATTTGAATGTAATGTCCCTGACTGCCTGGGAGAGAGTACATTATGTAGGACTGAGCGTGCGGTGGAACACACAGTCCCTCGGCTGCCAGATGACGCTAATTCTCCTCTACTCTCCACCCCTGCCCACTCACATCCAAAAGCACTCCCAGGTCTTGAGACAGAGTGGGAACAAAAGATCTACAACAACAACAACAACAACAACAACAACAACAACAACAACAACAACAACAACAACAACAACAACACACACACAAAAACAAAACTGAAACAGTTTATGATTTTTATTGAATTCACATCAGTAGACGGTTCTTATTTTATATAGTACGCCATAATATACACTTTCTATGATCAATCATGAGTTAATGCATCTGATTGTGATATCTTTTTGGAAATAACATTTCTATTAACAGATAGAGAAACTGTTATGGTAAAATTCAGACAGTTCGTTTTTGGTTTTCATTTGAGTAGTGTTTCTTCTTTCGGTTGAGAGGAAAATTTGTGAGTTGGTGGAACTATGTCATAATACTCACTGAACTAACAGTTTGAAACCATAAAGGAAATTAAATCATGTGGTCAATTCTTATGCTGACAAAATCCCCAGTAGATTAGTCAATGATTTGCAGATCTAGGTGTATTTTACATTACGTCTGTTGCCGCCATGGTTACATATAGTCAGGGACAATTTACTTATCTACCTCAAAAATAGATACAAAGAAAAGTGAGAAAATAATAGAGCAAAAGAAAAGGCAAGAACTGTGCCAGGTTAAAAAGGTGCAATTTTCTGTGTCTGGGTAGTTCAGAGTAGGGCAGGGCAATATGGCCAAAAATATTTATCACGATATACATTTGAAAATTTGCAATAACGATATCACTGACGATATAATTGACGCAAGACAAAATACTTTACAACTCCGCAACTTTATTAGTGCAAAAAACCCCCCATCAATGTATTTTCACTTAAACAAGCAGCTGTTTTTTATGTGCATTAAAGCTATGTACAAATTTAACAGTGCAAATGCAAATTTCTTGCTGACAGTTTAACCAAAAGGCATTTCCAGTGGAAACTGACCGACATATTATACCTGGTTATGCTCAGGATATCCACAAAATTTAAAAAGAGGTTATCCACACACAATACGGTAATATTATGTTGAAGCACAGTACGTATCACTCCGCGAGGTTCCTGACTACGGTAGCCATAATGCTCCAACAATCCATCAAGCGGTGCGGCTTCGTAGCTTAGCAAAGTCGTACTAAAACATTTTTTGACAGATTTTTGAGCAGCATGTACCACATAAAAACAATTTGGTAATAAAAACGGCCTGCTTGCATGCTCTACCAAAAAATGTGCTTTGGTGTGTATCTGATGGACGAAAGCCAAACCAGTTCCATACCACTGAAGTTGCACCATTTTTGGTTCATCTGTTTCATTCAACAATCCGCTTTCGCCCTTCTCATTCTCCGTTGCCGCCATGCTTTTTCCACCATGCGCGTATTAAAACAAAGGCACTGCACATGCGCGTTTACCCATATTCTATCGCGATATTTCATTTTCTTATCATTGCCTAACATTATTCCGGTATTACTGTGAACAGTATCCCTAGATCAGAGTATAATATCACAGTAACTCTCACATTGGACAAAACTCTAGTCACAACCCGTCCCCTCACCATGTGTGGATGGTGACTTGTATTTTTAAATAATTTCCCCCAGGGATCAATAAAGTATTCTGATTCTGATGGTGGTACGGGATAAGGAAGGGTGCAAATCCATATTAAACTGTATATGCATTTGTAACAATCATATGGTGTAGCTTATTAAGATGATACCATTAAGTTAAAGGAAGGGTACTTCTAACATTTGTTTATTACTTTTTAACCACGTTAGTTCATATGAGATTTATATATCCTGACAACATTAGAAGATGGCTTAAGAATGTCTGCCATATTGGACACGATACAACCACTCTTTGCTAAGGAAAAACATGCATTGCTGGCAATGCTTCTTGGAGTTTTCTAATTGTTGCTGGGTTGCAAAGAATGCAAAGAAAACTGAATAATTGCTTTGGTAGCCAGAAGACTTCCACAGTTGGCTGTTGTTATTAATTTTTGTCTGTAAATACTTGCTAACTGCTTGAAAAATTGTGACACGAACCAGAAATTAAAGTAAAAGTTAGACGTTTTGAAACATTGTTGCAATACTTTGAAGGCAAACCTTCTGCATTTCAGGGTTGAACTGCGCGTTTCACAGTCTATTTAAATATGAGGATTGTGTAGTCTTACTTTGAAGGCTTTTATAATTCTATAATCATTTGTACATTTAAACTAGCCAAAAGTATCTATATAACAAAGACTGGAAGCCAGGGAGAGCTTCAGTTTAATGTACATCTGCAACACCAGTTACTACTTTTGCTTTTTTCCATGTTACCAAGTCTGTCATAGCATTTAATTACAGTTAATACTAATTCTTCCCTATTATACCAAAGTAGATAAAGTATTTAACATATTCAGTTATGAAGGATCTTTAAAAACTACACCCCGCCAACAGTGTGTTCTGGTTCAAGGCCAGATTTTCTGAATGAAATCATCACTAACTAAACTTTGCGTTGAAATGTAAAATGTTATTGGCTGTGTAACAAAAATCATTAGTTTAGCAAAGACTTTGTTTATAGTTTTGCTAATTACTCTTCTTTTCTGTTTTTAGAGAGTCCAGTGAGGAGTGCAATGGGATCAGCAGTGCTCTGTCAGTGGAGTCTGTGCCGGGGCCAAGATTAAACTGGTGTCCTGCCAACACCACTACCTCTACCCCTGCCCCTGCTTCAGCTCCAGGGCCCGAGCCCAGGTCCTGCCTTATCAGAATGGGTGACGGCCTGGACACAGCGCAGATGTCGGGCAGCAGCAGCAGCCAGGGGCAGGTTCAGCAACAGTGTAACCCCCCACCCCCAGAATACATCAATCCCAACAGGCCAAAGCGCCAGACCAATCAGCTACAGTACCTGCTGAAAGTGGTTGTGAAAACCCTGTGGAAGCACCAGTTTGCCTGGCCTTTTCATGCACCAGTGGATGCATTGAAACTCAACCTGCCTGTAAGCTTTGTTTTAACATAAAATGCTTGATTTCTCTAAGATTTCATGGACCGAGTAGATGTCTCATAGATCAGCCCAGCTTCTACACAATCTAATGTCCTCTATTTACTTATTTGTACTTTTTTATGATTTATAAATGCAGACAAACTGACTAGAGCTGTTCTCTGCATGTATATGCAAGATTGAGAATAGCAGGGCTCTTTTTTTCTATTTCTATTTTATCATTTAGATTGTTGCATTTGTCATTGCACAGTATGAAGTCATATTAGATACACGCACATTATATCATCCTCAGCTGTTATAATCTGTAGTTAATGGAATTTAAATTTAATTTACAATTTTGGCTTCCACAAAACAATCAGAGCAAGATAACTGGCATTAAACAGTTACTGTGTTGTACGCTATTCTTTTGCTTTGCCTTTCAGCACACCACTCTCCTTTTGCACCTCTATAAAGATCTAAATTTAGTCCCCAGAAAACTGTGGCAGACTCATTTATGTTGATTTATTTATTTTGTTTTTCAATCTAATTACATTTATCATCCAATTGAAAAGCCATTTCTTTTTTTAAGTTTAATGAATCCACATTTTTTCCAAGCCCTGAGTAATCATGTTTAATGATATGCATCTCGCTATATAAAATCCAATCCATTATTATTATTATTATTATTATTATTATTAATTATCAGTCATCTCTCAAGCCACAATAATGAAATGTTTGCCAGAAATTGAACATTTATTGAACCTTCTGACATTTTTTAAAATTAGTTAAATAAAAATTTTTTGTTTGTGCAATTTATTTTGGTTTTTCGTGATGGGGCTGACAATGATGATATAAAAGTGCCAAATATAATACAGGAGGTGTTAAGGGGTTCACTTTAGTAAAGAACCAGATTGCATTGAAGAGTTTCCACTTGAGTTTTTTCTGACCAACTTATTTGTAACATTTCAGGACTACTACACAATAATCAAAACCCCTATGGACATGGGAACAATCAAGAAAAGGCTTGAGAACAGTTACTACTGGAATGCCCAAGAATGTATCCAAGACTTCAACACGATGTTTACCAATTGCTACATATACAACAAGGTACATAGTTGTACAACAGAGCCTTATCAATATAACGTTGCAATAATTCTGAAGTTGTTCCACTTGAACTAAGACTGTTTTGCTCCCTTTGCAGCCTGGCGATGATATAGTGTTAATGGCTGAGGCTCTAGAGAAGGTTTTCCTCCAGAAAGTCTCAGAAATGCCACAGGAAGAAACTGAGATTGTTGTCATGACAGGAAAGGGACGTGGCCGAGGCCGGAGAGAGGGAGGTATGGGTCTCTAAAATTAATTTCTACCAGTTAGCATGTATTCCTAGTTTTTCCTCTTTAAGATTGTATATTTAGGGTTCTTTATTTATTTATTTCAGTTGAGTTATATTAAAGGATTGAGAAAATGCACCTTTTAAAAAGGCACTCAATGAATCAACATTTTTCTTTCCTCTGAGTAATCATGTTACCCCTATTTGACTTCAGTGTGGCTGCACATTTCGGTGTGCACATGGATAGGCATTTCTTTGGTCTACATTATTATAAAGACCAGAGAGAGTGTGCAAAACTCTGATATTTGTTTCTGATTCTATATGCAAGAAGAGTTTTTAATCTAAAACTTTCATGAGAAAACAACCGTTTTGTTCTTTCACATCCAGGTCTAAACTTGAAACCCGGGGCCATTATGGATCCTTTGTCAACAACTCCTCAAACACGTGGCCTATCAGCCCTCCCAACAGGGCTCCAAACTCGAGGACCAGTGCAGGGTCCGCCTTCACTACCTCCCCAGCCTTTGATGCAGGCCCTGGCAGGCCATGTGCCCCCAGCGTTATCCAGCCATGCACCACAGCTCGGAGCGCCATTCTCCCTGGGTCAGTCAGACTGCCCACCTCAAGTTCCTGTAATGACTTCTGTGCCTCCCCCTTCCCAGACCTCTCTTCCCCCAGCAACAATCCAGAGCACTGCCCCCATGCTGCAGACCTCCATGACCATGACCAAAGTGAGTGTACTTGACAAATGGATGAATGTTTGGGCATGAAGACTCATCTTTGACCATGCTTGGATCAGACATATGTAGATAAGATATAATAACTGCTTAATTCCCTTTCTTGTTTTACTGCTATCCAGCCAAGAAAGAGCCAAAAAAGGAAAGCAGACACTACAACGCCTACTGCAAATGACCAGCTGAGTGAGTCATCGCCAGCAGAATCTAAGTCTGGGAAGACACTACCCAGGCGAGAGAGTGCACGGCCTATGAAGATTAAAAAGGACGCTCCAGACTCTCAGCATCACATAGGCTTGGGGATGGGACTAAGCGGACCGAGTGGAGGTCATAGCCCCAAACCACAGGACCAGCTGGGGTATTGCGCCAGTCTGGTTAGAGAGATGCTGTCCAAGAAACATGCTGCTTATGCCTGGCCATTCTACAAACCAGTTGATGTGGATGCACTGGGACTACATGATTATCATGATATCATCAAACATCCAATGGACCTCAGCACCATTAAGGTGTGCAGAAAACACATATTTTCAGAGAAACTAAACAGGGGGCATTTTTTGATGGCAAGTAATTAATACCCTTGATGTATTTAATAGGCCAAGCTGGAGAACAGGCAATACCGGGATCCCCAGGAGTTTGCTGCTGATGTGCGATTAATGTTTTCCAACTGCTACAAATATAATCCTCCAGACCATGAGGTGGTAGCCATGGCTCGCAAACTACAGGTACGTACATGCTATTGTTACATTTTTTAAAAAGATGCAAGGCAAAAAGTTGATCTATGTAGAGTTTTACTAGCCTTAAAGTATCCAATATAAGGGGAGGCTGTTTTGCTGCCGTTCTGATCTCTGATTGCATTCTACTGAATTTAATTTTTTGTTTTGGAATTATTTGATTTATTTGCTAGTTTATACAGGGCTCCTCTGCAAAAAAAAAAAAAAGCAAATAAAAAATAACACTGCAATAAATCATCAAGTCTCACATGCTGCAGTTGAACAGGGAGCAGAAGTCATTAATATGTTAGTATCCTGCCCAACTAATGTATGTGTGTGTAAAACACCAATTTTGATAGTATGCTTGCTTCTTTTCATTTGTAGGATGTCTTTGAAATGCGCTTTGCCAAGATGCCAGATGAACCAGAGAGCAAGCCTTTAGTTTCTGCCCCAGCTCCTGCACTTCATCACCCTGCCCCTGTTAAGCCTCAGCCTCCTCTGGCCCACGTCGCCTCATCTTCGGACAGCTCCAGTGACTCATCCTCTGAGTCTGAGTCTTCCACTGATGACTCTGAAGAGGAAAGAGCCCAGAGGTTGGCAGAGTTACAGGAACAGGTCGGTTGTCTAAGAAAATTCAGTTGAGTTGTTGTCCACACCCTGAAAACTTTTGTTGACAACTGATCTAATTTCTGTATGCAGTTGAAGGCTGTCCACGAGCAGCTGGCTGCCCTCTCCCAACCACAAGCCAGCAAACCAAAGAGAAAAGAAAAGGAAAAGAAAGAGAAGAAAAAGGATAAGCATAAAAGGAAAGGAAGCATGCCTGTCGATGAGATCCAGGATGCTACACCTCTTTCGCAGCCGTCTAAGAAGATTAAGACCAGTAACAATAACAACAAAGAGATTGTTCCCAAGAAGAAACCCAGGTGAGTATTAAGCGGTCTCCTAAAGCTTGAACAAAACCTTTATAAAGCAGTCAGCCTGACATTTCACAATCTGTTAATTACCCTTTCTTCATTTTATATACAGCTTATTGTTATGTTTTCAATAAATGCCAAGAGGCTTGGTTATCCTATGACATTTATTACATAGTTTATCTTCTTATAAATTATGAGTCTTAATTGTTGATTGTTGTAATCCAGCTTATTAGGTAACTTTGAGTGGACAGTTTTATTCATGTTAAGAGTTTTAGTCTCCAGCTGTAACTGATTAGCTGTAGGTATGTATTTTCTGTTTTTACCATTTCGAAAAGGTGACTGATTTACTAGAGCTTAGTCAGCATTGGTAAATTTTTGTGTTTTGCCTCTGTAGCAAAAAGGAGACGATGAAACCTGCCAGCTTGCAGCCTGTTCCTAGTCTGGAAGATGACCTGGGAGCCACTCTGTCATCAGTTACAGGGGAAAAGTGCAAACCTATGACCTATGAGGAGAAGAGGCAGCTAAGCCTGGACATCAACAAGCTTCCTGGTGACAAGCTTGGCCGTGTAGTACACATTATCCAGTCCAGAGAGCCCTCACTCAAAAATTCAAACCCTGATGAGATTGAGATTGACTTTGAGACGCTAAAGCCTTCCACTCTGCGTGAACTAGAGAGATATGTGTCTTCCTGCCTCCGCAAGAAGAAAAGGGTTTCAGGTAAGCCAGTGTATGAATTATAGTAAAAACAAACATCGGAACCAACTCCAAATCTATTTTAAAAAAAAAACTTAGTCTTGACAGAAAACATTCAGAATTCTGCCATTTACTATCACTATGAAATCAGGAAATGTATGAACATGTGTATTGTTTTGTAGTTGATAAGACTATGGAGCCCATGGCTACCTCTAAAAAGACCGGATCTTCTTCAGACAGCAGTGGCTCCAGCTCAGACAGTGAAGTGGAGGTGCCAGGTGAGTTACTCCAGATATGAGCATTCAGATTTACATAATTTCCCCCCCCCAAAAAATAGAAAAGTATGAAATTTTTACGTTTGTACATGTTTATTTTCCCAGGAACGATAAAACAGCCGAAAAAGAAGAACCATGCTGTAAAGGAGGGGAAGGGGAAGACACATTCTCATATTCAGACTCTACCCGCTCAGGCTACACATCAGTCTCAAGCTGCAGGCCTTCAGTCCAGCAGTCAGATGAAGCAACAGCAGCACCATCACCACCACCAGCCATCTCCTGCAGGCTTCATGGCGCCCTCTGTTGCTCCTCTCGAGTCTTCTCAGTTACTGGAGTCGAGCTTTGACTCCCTGCCACCTTTTGGTCAGCCCATCATGCACATGTCCCACCACACAGGCAACGCGTCCTCGTCACCTGCACCTTCTCACCTCAACACTCATTCTGCTGGGCCAGTGTCCCCTGAGACACATCCTTTCCTCAACCAGCATTCCGTCCTCCCATCTCCAGGTAAGGTTTTATGCAGAGGCCAATTGTTTGATGACTCTAGTCCTGATAACTACCTAGGTTGCTATTGCTTTTGAAGCTACAACTGCATTTCTCCTCTACGGAATCCTATAGTTGTAATGCAGGTTACAAAATGACACTAGTTCACTTTTTTCCTATTAAACCTATGTTCCAATAGAGCACATATACTAAAAATTGTATTTTTGCCAACAAATTCACGCTAATAAAGTTTTGCGTCTTCTACCCTTAGCCTTACACAGTTCCATGCCTCAGCAGCCTTCTCGGCCCAGTCACAAGGCAGCCCCTCTTCATCCCAAACCCCCTCAGCAACCAGCGCCACCTCAGCAGCCGCAGCAACAGCAGCAGCCACCTCTGCAGCAGCTCCAGCCTCAGCCTCTGCCTCAGCCCCAGCCCCAGCCAACAGCACCACCACCACCGCCACAACAGCACCAACTCCCCTCACAGATTCTTCACTCTACTCAGCCTCTGCACCAGCGGCCTATATCCCCCCCAACACTCACACCCCAAGGCTTGTTGTCTTCTCAGCCACCCCAGATGCTGCTGGAGGATGATGAAGAGCCAGTGTCTACAACGCCAATTAACCAGTTATTCCTACCGCAGTTTCAGCAACCGCGTCAGACCCAGCAGGCTCGTCAGCAGCAGCAACAACCAGTACAGACTTCACTCCTGCAGTCTGTTCAGACACAATCTCAGCTTTCGTCTCAGACTACCTTGGCTCCTGCCCAGCACCCTGTTCAGTCCCAGGCTCAGTCAGCCCCGTCACATCAGACGCTGTCCCAACAGATGCCCTTACACCAGGCCCGCCACATGCAACATACTCAGCAGCAACAACAGCAACCACAACAGCAGCAAGTGAACTACCAACATTGTCCCATACTCCCTCCTCAGTCCCAGGGAACACAACACAAAGCGTCCATGCCCACCAATAAAACACAACAGATTATCCAGCAGCAGCAGCAAGAGCAGCCCTCCCCTCGCCCGACCAAGCCTGACCCTTATAACACAGGTTGGTCGAATGAAATAGGACAGAAATATATTTTGTTACCTGGATTTTTTTTTTCCCAAATGAATCATGTTTGCAGACATCTTATTTCCCTTTCTACTGTTTACAGGTCATATGAGAGACAACCCATCCCCTCTCATGATGAATTCTCCCCAACTTCCCCAGTATCCACCTGTGTCGCACCAGTCTCCGCCTCACAACATGCAGCCTAAAAAGGTGAGAACATTTCTGTCAGGTTGGCAACTGTTTTTAACTGAGGCAGAGTTCGAGGCTCGAATAAGGTCTGACTTTGATTCAATTTGATTGCCATGCAGCAAAGGGCCCCTGGGACCCAAGCTGTGTTAAAAGAGGAGAAACTTCCTCCATCACCAGTGATGAGAGGGGAGCCATTTAATCCTGCAATGAGACCAGATCATCATAAACATCCTGAGAGCAAGCCTTGTCAACCAAGCCACAGCCAACAGAGTAAGAGCTCCCTAACTACTTCTCCTTAATGTTTTCCCCCCAAAATGAAATTAAGAATTAAGAAACTGTGCAGGATATTGATTCTTCTTGTGTTGAGCAGATGTGAAGTCCATGGAAGGCTCGCGACCTGTCATCCGCTCCGCTGAGCCCAGTGGGCCACCCACCTCTTTGCAAGATAAGGAGAAGTTCAAGCAGGAGTCCAAGGCTCCTTCTGCCCCCAAAAAGGTACAGGTGGGTGCAAGAGTCAGTTTATAAAAGTAACTCATACCTCTATATACATCTGATTGTAGCCCAAAAGGATTCCACCTACCAGAATTTTTGATTTGATCTCTCTGTGTCTGTTCCTCAGGATGTGAAACTGAAGAATATGGGCTCGTGGGCCAGTTTGGCACAAAAATCCACGTCTACGCCCTTATCGGCAGTGAAATCCTCGAGTGACAGTTTTGAACAATTCCGTCGTGCTGCTCGGGAGAAAGAGGAGAGGGAGAAGGCCCTGAAGGCCCAAGCTGAGCAGGCAGAAAAAGACAGGCTACGCAGAGAGCAAGACAAACTACGGTGAGATCGTCAGTAACAAATACAAAAGGGGCAAAAAGCAGCAGTGATTGAGGAGATTTGTGTCCCGTAATTTTTGTATATCTGCTTGAAAAAGTCATGACAGAATAATATAAAGTATATTATAGTTAACTGTGTCTATAGCAATGTGCAGTCATTCAATGAATTTGAATGACTGCAAATATCTGTTTGAGCTGCTTGATGTTTAATACACAGTGTGAATTCCTGGATTTAAAGATATCGTATGCCCTCTTGTGGTCATATTCTGTGACTGCACCAGCCACAGAGATTAAAGTGTACTGAAAGGGCACAGTAGCAGAGGAAATTGATTTAAAAATGATCAGATCTGACAAGGTTATCATGGAATATCATTAATCGTGAGCCTGTCGACCCTCCACTTCTGTCTGATGTTTTTCATGCAAGAGGCCACTGAACGAGCTTTTAATTTTTCATCTATTGTAGATGTTGAACTGCTCATGAATTAGGAATAGTCCAGTAAATAATAAGGGTCCTAACACCCTCTTTTTAAAAATAAATACATTTTTGTAGTAATCTTTGTGATGATCCTGTTTTTGTGGGCTTTAAGTGTCCAGCAGGGCACCACATGTATATGTGAGGACATCGCTTATGTAGCCATGAACCCCCTTCAGCAACATGCTGAGCGTTTGACTGATGGCTGTTGCTCTGCTTTCCAGAGGTCGGGATGAAGAGGAGGTCATGGAGCAAAGCAGAAGGATGCACGATGAGCCTCGCAGACGTCTTGAGCAGCCACACATTCAAGCCCCGTCACAACAACAACATCAGCAGCAGCAACAGCAGCAGCAGCAGTCGGTGCAGCAGGAGTCCCAGCCTCCCGCCATTCAGCAGCCTCCTCAACCTCCCACACCGCCTCAGCTCACCACACAGAACCAGTTAGACCAAGAGAGAGAGAGGGCCCGCCTCCGAGAGCAAGAGAGAAGGAGGCGGGAAGCGGTGAGATGATTTTTCTAGGTTTAACCCTTCTGGGATCTGTGGGGCTATGTAAAACAAAAGGTAGTGAACTGTTTGAACATAAACAATAATGGCTGTTCTCTTCTCTCTCTACAGATGGCAGCGACTATTGACATGAATTTCCAAAGTGACTTAATGGCTATCTTTGAGGAGAACCTGTTTTGAGAAGAAGAGCAACTGAAACAAAACTGCAAAAAAGAAAGAAAAAAGAAAGAAAGGAAGAAAAAAAGATGTAAACCTCCTCTAAAGTAAGAATGTGGAGATCATGCAGCAGAGAGGGACACGGACTGTACGTATATGTGACGGGCCCTGTTGAGACTGAGTACAAACACTGGACGGGCGGTCACAGCTCGGTTTGCCCACGTGGACTGAACACACAAACATCACACGGGGACGAGTCGCTTAGTTTTGGATGTCGTTTTCCTGGATATTTAGCATTACCTGGCTGATATCGCGCAACAGGAAAAAAGCGGACCCCTGATGGCAGCGCTGCCTTTTTCACACTTGGTTTTTACAGTGTGCGCGTGTGTGTCTGTGGGTACAACGGTAACCACAAGCGTGAAGACATCCCACTGATAACGTTCAGACAGACTGCAGAGACACTGAGAGAACTGGCAGATGTCTGAGTTGGTGAAGAAGACTGATCTTTATGTGTTCTGTTTTGTTTCTTGTAAGTGAAAAGATTACATTTTTGTTTTGTTTTGGGGGTTTTTTTTCCCGGGGGGGGGGGGGGGGGGGGGGGTGCGCTACTTCCATACTGTAAATCATGTATATTTCTCAGCAGAGAAGGTACAGTTTGCCTTACACCTCTTTTTCCTAAACTGACCATTATCTTCTGTGGCCTGCACAAACGGACAAACAAACATTTGCAGACGAGGCGAGGAGCAGTGCAGACCTTTTTTCATTATCTAGTATCTACTGTAAAGAAGTATTTTCTTATACTACAATAACTGTTTATTTTGAATCTCTTTTCTTTCTTTTTTCCTTCCTCTTTGAATCTTCTCACCAACACACTCCGCCAGCTACTTCTATGCCAAACAACCCCTGATATCTTTTATGCTAAATTACTTGTCCTAAAACATTTGGTAGCTAGTTGAAGAAAAAAAAAAAAAAACTTTAAAAAAAATACCCTCAATATATGCATTATCATAGTTTCAGCAAGTATTTATCAAAGACAGAGTCAGTCAAGTTTTTTCCATCTTGCCTTTTATTTTTTAATTTAAAGCTACAGTAGGAAATCGGTAGCAGAAGAGGGAGAGAGTCCGGTCGTTTCTAAGCTTTAGTTCTGAGTTTTCACTACAAATGTCGCACCATCGTTTGTATTACACTTTTAGATACACTGTTGGAGAAGTTTTTCTGAGTGGCCGGTTCACAACAGTAACTACTGGGTCAGTCAAGCCCCCTTTTGTTCCCTCTGATGAAGCTGGGACTATCAGGGGAATTAGACAAACATCTTTCTGTAGCTGTTACTTCAATCAGGTTAGTAAAGTAGTAGACTGGAGAGAGCTCCCTGTTAGATTTTTCACATCGAATCGTCTTCTAGTTCACCGAGGGCACAGTGTCGACGGTATAAACTAAAAAGAAACAAGAAACGGAAAATGCTGAAAAAACAGTTTTGATTTCTATCTTTGTTCTTGTTTGATAAAATTGTGGATGTGACTCTTCTAATTATGTTCATGGAGACATTTGTTTGAGCGGGGATTGACTGAAATCCGAACACATCTCGTCCTCTCTACTTGTCTCTTATGGTGTTTTTTCTCCAGTGCCTGTATTGTATTGCAGTTCTCGTTGGCTTATATTACACTTTGACCGGGTTTAGAAAGGGGCGAGTCAGCAGTGGGCGGTGTAATATTTAAGTGGGGTGGGAGATTTTTTTGAAGGAGTTTGTGTATAAAAAACAAACAAAACAAAAAACACACAACAAGAAAAAAAGAAAGAAAGGGAAAAAAGAAAAAAGTAATAAAAAAGGAAAAGACAGCGTTTTATACTTTACCCGTTACCAATATTCGGGTTTTAAAGTTAGTTTTAGCTGGACTTCTATGAGTGTACACACCTGACAACTACTTTCTCAGTTTGTTCAATCAGCACATTTTAGATAGATCTGTTTCAATGTCACCACACTAGCGTTTGAGTCTGGTCTGTGAGTGTGATTGTAAATTTGGATGGCTGTATGAGTGTGTGTGTGTGTGTTTTCATTCTTTTCTCAGTGTGTGGTGCGGGAGGTCTGTTTCCCGATGTAGATAAGCAGTCTGTTAATGAGGAGAATAAAAAGATGGGTGAGTACTTCAGGAGAACTCGTTTCTGTGCTTGAGTCACATCTTTTAATTTCTATGAAGTCCACAATATATAACTATATAATTTTATTATTAGATTGGTTTTGAAAGGGTAAAAAACAAAATGTCATTCCTTTTTAGCCTTTTTTTCCCTTGTCATAATAACTGTTGGACATAACGTGCCATGAGTTTTACAGAGAATGTGCTGACCTGCAGCTCAGCCCAGAGTTTGCTTTATTCAGGTATCTTATTTTGTGTTACATTTGTTCTGTTTTGGGGGTTTTGTTCAGACATTTTCCTCGATTATCGTATGTGAGTGGTCTATCGAGGTCTCTGATTAAGTCTGTTATGATCATTAAATAAACTCATCTCTCTCTTTTTTTTAAATTTTTTTTTTTTTATAGAAAATAAAAAAATAAACAAAGATTTTCCCTTTCCAGTCTCTTTCTGTTTGAAATCTAATGGAGCTTGTGTGCAGCACAGTCTCAACTGGGAGCAGATAGTTGGGATTACTATGAAGAATGACAAATGTGTTGCTTTAATTTTCCCTAAACACAGACTAAATCAGCACGGGGCTCTGCTTATTTAGTCTCAAGAAAGCCCCAGTTTAAAAAATAATGCAATCTCCTGTAAATTTAAAAAATTGCATTTTTATATTGAGTTCTGCATCATACTTCACAGGTATGAACAAAAAGTCAAAAGTCAAAGAGACAGCTTTTGTAACATACCTGCAGAAAGCACGTATCAAAGTCAAGATTAGCACTTTGTACATGGGGCACAGCTAATCAGTCAGAAAACATTGGCTAAGCGGTTTTCTTACGGTTCTTGCTGTAATAATACATTCTTCAGACTGATAATGTATTATTTCAAGCTGTTTATTAATGTTGTCAAGTAGGAAAATATAGAAATTTAGGATGTCTTATTTTGAAGGTACTTGTCGGAAGTGATGTTATTGTATTATGTCTGACTTGACATCAAACTGGGCACAATGCCAAACGCCCTCTGGTGGTCACATTGGAAAATTTAGAGCGAGCGCATTGTGTAACAAGTCAGATTGAATACGTGTATAAGAATTGTTAATAAAGACTGAAGTTAATAAGGTCACGTCAGATGTTTACTAGAGGGGCATTACAAATAATTAACTGCGGGCTTGGCCCACATGCGCCGTTATAACTGCTTTTAGATTAGTCAAGATAGGAAAGGTCAATATCTATAATAATAATAATAATAATAATAATAATAAAGTTCACTGCCCTCTGGCGGTCAAAGGCAGGAACTACATTTCAACACGTCTTTTCGCCGTCAATACAAACTTATAAGGGACTAACATTTCTGAACCTAATTTAATGAAAAAGTATTAAGCATACTCATATGAAAGCGCCTAAATTAAATATGATTTTTAACTTATCAGGTTATATTTATTTATATTGCTGAGTACCTTTGGGCATTCTCTTTTAGCCCTCTCATTTATGCATGCTTTGGACAGGCACTACAATAGAAGTGCACAAGATTGTGACCCCGTGACTTTATTAGTTATTATACAATATTAATTTAAAACACAGATTCCCGAAGATATATCCAGCTACATTAATGGACGTTGCTCACACGCGAAGCTAATAACAGTTTGTTTTTCTTTGGGTTAATAAATAGTCCTTTACTAAAGTGAACGTTTACTGCCCTCTTGCGGTCAAAATGCGGAACTACTGCACTTATAAGCGTCAAGTTGCCGCAAATAACAATTTAAAACGTATATTTCCTGTAATTTCAAAATAACTGTAGCAAACAAACTGACGTGTTTAAAAAAATAACAGTAAAAACGTAAAGTAAGTAAAAAAAAGTAAAAAAAAAACTTGGCTAATTATTAGTTGTATCAATTTAACTGTTATTTATCAAGTTATATTTGTTACTTCTAAATCAATCAAAAATAGTGTCACACTTCTGTATAACATGATCATCAGTGATTTCCAGTTTGGGCTAAGTGAAAACTCTCCTCTTGCGGTCACATTATAAAAAGGAAACGTGCCATCACTTCCGCTAATTAATTTCAAAATAAAGTAGTACATTTAAAATTAAGTAAATATTACCCTTCGTTTCAGTCTATACATCTCTGTGCTTTAAATTGTCAGTGCGATTATTACATGAATTAGTAACAGTTGACCAGTTTACTGTAGCAGAGCTGCCATTTTCCCATCCAAATCAAGCAATACAGAGCTCTACTTGCGACTGAAAAACTCACCTCACACAACACATTGGTTTACTGTTATTATTATCCTTTTATTACAATACTTAAAAGTATAAAGATAGAAAATTAAAATAATTATAGTCACGTTACAGTCTTCAGAGGTTAATGAACGAAATACGCCACAGTATGCTTTTTTAATGTAGTGTAGCTCCACAAATGACCGCAAGAGGGACCAAATATTAAGTAATGCTATTTGATCACCTCTGTCAATAACAGAAATAAACTTCTACCACCGTGTTTGCTGTTTCAGATATTAAGTGAGATAGCATGTATTTATTACTGGTGTATCATTCATTTAATAAATAGCTTTACTTACTTATTAATATTACTCTACACGACTAGAACAGGAAATTTACTGTGTATTTATTAAAGATCAAGAGTATCTTACTACACTCATCTATACAGATCTCGGGATTTATCACAGGATCTGACTTGGACGTCGCTTTCCACATTTCTTTCAGCTGTTCGTTCAGCTCTTGGTATTGGGATTATCACATGTATTGCAACTGCCCTTTTCTTGTAGTCAATAGAAAAGAGACCACTGTGCCTTGCAGCAGCTGATTGAAGTCCAACCGGTGGTATTATCAACCTGCTTCAATTATGTTCCATAGGGTTTGCACGGCTTGCAACCTGGGTCCTGTCGGCATTGCTATACCCCCTCTTTATGTCAACCACCTCGTCTAATCTGCTGTTGATACATTTCATGCTTAGTCTTCCACAGCATTGCATTTTCCTCCTCCTGATCATCTGTTTTCTGCTATGTGAGATGCTCTCTTAACTCTGATGTGCATAAGGTGCATAAGATGCATAAAATCAACCAGTCAGGCTGTTTTCTTAATGAAAACTTTCTATCACTTCATGTTCCAGCTATTCCTCAAAAAACATGTTTTTGATATCATGCCATTTTGCCAGGCTTCCAGGTTCAGGGAGGTTTACAGCACAGAGTTTGGCTTCAGTGTCCGCCTTACTGTGGTCAGCTATATCAGAAAGAAAGGAAAGGTTGTTGTGATGATTAATATCAATGGTGGATAAAAATACCAGAAAGAAATAAACAGAACTGATCACATTCTACAACAAGGCCAAAGGAGGTGTAGACCCCATAGACCAAATATGTTGGCATCTACACTTGCAAATGTCACAATAGAGGCTGCCCATGGTGCTGTGGTACAACTGGACATCACCAGCCTGAATGCTTACACCTTTTTCATGGGTCAGCACCCTGAATTCAAGAATGGTATCACCAATGCAAGATAGGTCTTCCTCACTGCGCTCTCAAAAGAGCTTGTCACACCAAACATGAGAAGTCGACTGTAAGGTTGCACCCAACTGCAAACCCTGATCAGCGAAATGGTAAGTTGTGGGGTGACAAAAGCCACAACTCAGCCACAGGAAAAAAGCAGACAGGACTAACCAAATGCCATGTACCTGTGTGAAGTAATTACAGTCAGAAACAGACAGTGTCTCACAAGTGAAAAGAGAGAGAAACTGTATGGACAGTGACACACACACACACAAAGTGGATGCTGTTGGTTTGTCTCTTTTTGTCCCAATTTACAAAATGTTTTAAAAATGTAAAAATAGTGAAAAATACAAAATTAAAACAATGATTGATTCTTGTGTAGACCAACATATAATACAAATGATTCTTCTTAACCAAAAATGACACCAAATGAAAACAAAAACACACTGATTCTAGACATTTTTGACCCAGTGATGGAAACGTGCAGGGTCCAGCCATTCATGCATCTAAAGATTAACCTTCCACAGAGTTTCAGGGTGCTCAAAGGTGTATACATGCCTTGATATTTAGTTGCATCTCTCTCCACATAGTATCATTGGTGTGATCAAAAGCTATAACTCAATGTGACCGAGAATTTTGTATTTTTAGGGCAGTGTGTGTTTATGGCTGTATCAGAAATGTCATACTTTTTTGCAACTTGGTGAAAACATTAGGTCGTGGGAGAGAAATGCTGTCAGAAATCTGGTTTTGGTGATTTAAAGAGCAGCATCGTTGATTTGCTGGTGTTATTTTCAGTATCATCAGTCTGTATATGTAACATGGTTAGATTTAAACAATAAAAAGACTATTTATAAACATTTTTAAAAAAAAACAAAACGGGCCTAAAAAAAAAAAAATTTTTTTTTATAACAAAAAAAAAACCTCACACACATCTGAAAACACACAAGAGAACAAAAACACACACACATACAAAAATCCACATCTGAGACAAGAGTTGCACACTGTTAAAAACGAGAGATAAAAAACAGAGACACACTGTTCCACACCCTTTTTTTTCTTCCTAATGATTTTAAGTCCCAAAGCTATTAGAATTTACAACAGTGATGAGTCACTTTCATTTCTTGACCTGGAGCAACATTGTGTGGAGTACAGGAAAAATCACTCCGACTGCAATGCGTGACCGCGGCCACTGGAGGGCAGTAAACCTTCGCGATTCAACATTCACACTGTTCTAATACTGCAAAAATTAAATAACCATTAAATACAAATACTCTCAACAAATGTGCAGTACTCTGGTAATTTAGTCCACGTTATTAAAATTCTGTTGTTATCACTATAGTGATTTTTCCCTCAGTGTAAATGTCTTTCTATAGTCAGTACAAATTAAGAATTTGAACTCAGAAAGATGAGGGGGGGTTCTGCGTGTGTTTCTTCTGCATCACTGTTTCTAATTCGAGGTGCATTTTCTTTTGTATTCCTCACTGATAAAACTCCTCCAGCAGGTCCCAAAGCTATTTCAAATTTAGTTCATGTTTAGCCTTAAACAGAGTTTCTGTTGTCTGATTTTTCAAGCTGTACGTGGAGGCAGCACCGATACCTGTCTGTCAGGTCCAGCTGATCCTCATTCAAAAAGGCGTCGGCTTGAAAACGTGCGGTCGCCTGAACACTTAACAGTGAGAATAACCAGAGGGTCTTCTGTTTTCCTTTCAAATGGCACCCAACACCCCCTGTTTCATGTCGGACCTGTCTTGATGGAGGACACGCTAAGACGGACGGTAGGGTTTATGTCGTAATTTACTACAATTATTATATATTTTACATGTTAAAAGTCTACATGAGATTAAGTTGCACGAGCGGGTATTAGTGACACATAGGTCACTTCACTTCAGGTCTGAACAGGCTGTATTAACGGAAATGTCTTACTTTCCGACTTTTATCTCCTTTAACCCCAGCGGTCTCAGAAAGAGCACTGTTTTAGACTCTAGGCGCACACCTGAAACTCTAAATTCACAACGAAAGCCTTGCGTGTGCTCACAAAACCAGAATTTCTTGCGCATTTTCTTTCTTCAGATTTCTAAAGCCGCACGTACGCACGGTCTTACTGCTTTTGTAATACGTTTTACTATTAATGTTGTTTTGGATCATTGCACTTGGACGAGGCCAATTAACAATCCAATCCAGCCCTAAATCAATGCAGAGACGTCCATATTTTAACACTTGAGTCTAAAGTCACTGCTGGGTGTACCATGACTCAGATACGGGAATTATTTGTACAATCGTGTCAGGTGTTTTTACAACAAGTGATATGGGTGCAAAGAATCACTTTCAGTTCAGTCTTTGTAGAAGAATGTCTTTACCTCAGAAGTCACTTAACATGAATTATTCAAGCATAAAAAGGTCTCCAACTTGTGAGATGAACCAGTGTTGAGTCAACAGCAAAAAATAGCAAAATTGAGCAAATTCTAAGTTTGATCTGTAGCCATTTGTTATTAACAGCCTGTGGTGAAAACGCATAATTTGTTCTCGTTTCTTTAGTCGATGACAACAGAATTAGACAGGCAGAAAAGTAGTATATTCTTACACCAATAAGGTGATTCTTCCGTGTGTCCCTCAAAAAATGAGGAAACTAGATAAGTGTAGGACCAAAAAAGAAGGGGTCAAAACGAAACATAAAATGAACAGTATCTGAAAGTAATGTCCTTAAGAAATGGGAAAGACCTGACACAGGAGGGCCGCTGGTGTTTCAGTTGATCCATCAACTGTTCACTAAAGTCTCATCAGAAATGCTTTCGGTGGAAACGGGGAGAGCAGGATGAGGTCTGCCAAATTACACAAGAACTAAACCGAAAATCAGTGGCAACAGGCCTTATGAAGTGATGAATCCAAATTTTGCATTTTTTGGTTTAAATCCTTGTCAGCGTGTACACATGAGGTCAAGACAGAAGTACAACAGTGGGTGTCTTCAGCACTTTCTAAAATTCTAAAGCCATTTCCTTTCTGCATTTTAGTCTGTGGTGCTGGGGAGCTTGTCAAAATTGATGTAATTATGAACACAGACAGTACAGTCAGATTTTGATCCACCGTGGAATACTCTGGAAAGTGATGTCTCCATTTTTTCAGCGTTGCAGCAATCCAAAAAACAGTGGCAATGCAGTAAAAGCATATTTGGATAGGAAAAAGCTCCCCATTGGAACACTAGCAGACATGGATTGGCCTCCCCAGAGCCTGGACCTCAAACATTATTGAAACAGTGTGGGATCATCTAGACAGAGCACGGAACAAAAGGCAACCAACATCCAAAGAAGAGCTCTGTCCTTCAAGCAGCTTGGAGAAGTATTCCTGAAGTGTACTTGAGAGCCTGCCTAAGAGCGTTCCAGCTGTGCTGAAGAACAAAGGTTTTCATTCCAAACGTTGACTTCAAAGCTTGTTAGAATTGCTTAAACTCTGTTTTTTTTTTTTTTTTCATATACGAAATTTTTATGCATGTTTGCACACTTTCCAAGCAAAATATAAGCAAATGGGATGTGGCTCAAGACTGAAAAATTTCCTTGTTGACTCACTTCTTGTAGACAGCAGGTTAACATCTTGAACATGTACTTTGTGTCTGCAGATATGGCCACAGAGAGCATTGTGGAGAATACCTGTTACTACAACGAGAATGTCACCTTCTTCTACAAAGTGGTGAATAAGACGATCAGTACAGAATGGAATACACGGGACTATGTTGTCATTGGACTGGGCTTGACAGTATGTGTTATTGTACTCCTGGCCAACTTGCTGGTGATGATAGCCATTTTTATGAACCGCCGCTTTCACTTTCCTATCTACTATCTCCTGGGGAACATGGCTGCAGCAGACCTGTTTGCAGGTATTGCTTATACCAACCTGATGTTGCACACAGGCCCGTGGACTAGAACACTTACCAAGGAGCAGTGGTATATCCGCGGCGCTTTGATTGACATCAGCTTGACAGCCTCTGTGGCCAACCTCCTTGCTGTCGCTGTGGAGCGACACCAGACCATCATCACCATGCAGCTTCACAGCACTATGCCAAAGCGGCGTGTGGTGCTGCTGATAGTATGCATCTGGGCCACAGGTATCATCATGGGCCTGGTGCCGACATTTTGGAACTGTGAGTGTGATCTTAAGGACTGCTCCACCCTTGCGCCGCTCTACAGCCGCCGCTTCCTTATCTTCTGGGCAGTCCTCAACCTGCTCACGTTCTTCGTTATGGTGGCCGTGTATACTCGAATCTTTATCTACGTGAAGAACCAAAGTAAGAACACGTCTCAACAAGTCACAGAGATCCGACAGCAGACTGTTGTCAACCTGATGAAGACGATATCCATGGTCCTGGGTGAGGAGCTGTTTACTTTTCGGTCAAAGGGGAAGTTAGAATAGTTTCATTTCTAATAAGCTTGAAAATTTTAGCACTCTTAAATTACTAACGTACATGGTACAAAACTTTAACATACTGATAGTCGTTGGCGGCATTATTTTCAGATTTTTGCAGGAAAGCGTAGTGACTTTTATTGAATTTCACTTCATATGAACTTTCAGTATTGTTTTCTGTAGTAAAGCTGACTATTGTTGATGTGCTTTATCTCACTGATCTTAGTTATAATGCTTGGCGTGTGTACACCCAGTCATTTATCAACCAGTTTTGCAGCTCTTGTTTGTCAGATCATACCCGATTACTGCTGATCTTTTAAGCTGATAGATTGTTAGGATTTCCGAGTAAAACTGACATGGATTTATCGTCATAATACAACTTTTTCTTTAGGTGACTCATCTCCTGAGCATAAATGTGTTCTCTCTGGAAACTAGCCTTGAAATTAAGCAAGCAAGCTACCAGTATGACCCAAGAGACTCTGCTGTGTCATTACGTCCCATCTTTAAATAAAGTTTACTTCCAGTTCTTATCAACAGTTTGCATCTCTGCAGGTGCCTTTGTAATTTGCTGGACGCCTGGCCTCGTGACTCTCTTACTGGATGGACTGTTGGGTAAAGAGAGTCATGCCAACCGCTATGAGAAATACTGTTTGTTCATAGCTGAGTGCAACTCTCTGGTCAATCCTATCATCTATTCCCTACGGGACGACGAGATGCGGACGACGTTCAAGTGGATCCTGTGCTCTCTGTGTCGGAGAGGTGTTCATCAGCAGAGGCAACTTTCACTTGTCAAGAGGGGCACATCTCTGCGAGAGGTACCCTCACTTATTAGGGTGTTGACCCGGTGGTGCAGAATACAACCTGTGAAATGTAAACCTTAGACCAGGGGTGGCCAACTCCAGGCCTTGAGAGCCGGTGTCCTGCAGGTTTTAGATGTGTCCTATATCCATCACAGCTGATATAATGGCTAAATTACCTCCTCAACATGTCTTGACGTTCTCCAGAGGCCTGGTAATGATTTAGGTGTTTTGACCCAGGGTGACATCTAAAACCTGCAGGACACTGGCTCTCGAGGCCTGGAGTTGCCTGCCTTAGACCTTCAAAGCACTTTAAAAAAGGTACCCCAAAATAGTCTTTGGGGCATCTTTTTCAAACTTGAGATTATTCTTCATTGCTTCAGGTTTCATTTGTGTCTCTCACATTTCTTCACAATGAGTCATGAGAGCTTTCACTTTCCATATCTGCTCTATATGTAAGTGAACAATATGATGCATAAAAGTATTGTGTTTCCTGTCCTGGGCCTTGTTCCACAAAGCAGGTTCAGCAAAATCAGAGTGTAACATTGAGCTAAGAGGTTTGATCATAGTTGGTTCAATTCATTGTATGTTCATATGACAACCACTTTCTGATGCCAAGATTCACCATGGGAATGGGTAGAAGATGAGCCTCCATTTTTATTTCAATATCAGGGACGGCTTGAGGTTCAGTATCTTACCCAAGGATATATAGACTGGAGGAGTCGGGGATCAGGCCACCAACTCTCTGTGTGACATTGCCGAAAAACAAAAAAGTGATCAAGAGTCATCTGCTCAGTCCTCATTTACATAAGATTTACATTTTATTTTGAAATCTAATTATTTAGCTGTAACCTGTAGAAACTTGAGATAAAGATGTGGCTCAAACACATAAGATGCAGTTTAATGATATAGGACAGACCCAATAAGATTTTTTTTTTTTTCATTGATTTCTTATTTCCTTTAGGTTTTTTTAATTTTAGGTTTCCTTTGTGTAAATGTTGATGACGTTTACATTTCTGTGAATTTAACTGTATTTAAATCTACAAAGATACTATTTCCTTTCTGTAACCTGGATTTTAAAAAACTAAAGTACAAGACTGTCTTTAGTTCACACATCATCACCAACACAACATACGAGTCTTCACTGAACAGTATTTTGCCTCAAAAGCTTCATGCAGATTGGGGATGGGATTCAGAGAGAGCCTGCCAGTGAGCAGGTTAATTTCAGTCATTTACTCAAAACTGGTACTCTTCCCGAAACAGAAGACCAAGTGTTTGTCTCATCCAAGTATTAACAAACAAGAGTTTTCACTAAACCTGCTTCCTGGAAAAGGCCCCGATTAGATACAGAATTGTTTTGAATCTTTAAACACCACTGGGTAAAAGTGGTTAAAGGAAAGACTGAATTAAACTGCTAAATGTAAATTGAGTCCATTTTCACTATAAAATATTATACCTCTACCTTGAAATTCATAAGATATTTCTTCTGTGTCATGTTACCTTCAAATTATTTTCTTTCCTACAGGAAACACTTGGCTCTGGCCTGAAGTCAGAAGCCGAGGCCTTGTGTTAGGACGACATCAAGAAAGACAACGCCTGGTCAGTGACTAGGTTATAAACGGCAGATCAAAAATAATATAAGTAAGATGTATAGATCAGTTAATTCTTCTAGATATCAGCCAAATTCTGCAAAGCTCACTTTTCCATGTTTGCTTTTTGATACTGAATTAAAGGCTGAACAAGACTTTTTTTTTTTTTAAGTCTCCACGAGACTAACAGAGTCACATAATCATCAGATGGTGCAATCTCTCCTTTTATTACGTTTGACTATCACAAGAGCATTTGTGACAAATTATAAAATGAAACACTTCTAAAATCTGAAATCAAATACTGAAGGGGGGAAAAAAAAATCACACTAAATCATTTTATTAATTTTCTAATAAGAACACTACAATTTGTCATATTCTTCCTTTTTGTTTTACTCTTTCTAGAACAATTCTAAAGTTGAGGTATAAAAGGAGTTCATACAGACTCACAAGTCTGAAAACAGTGGGGGTTATATACAAGAGAAATGGAAAGACAGAGGTAGAGAGAGGGGTAAATACAAGGGAAAGAAGGGAGATACAAATTGACTAATAAAAATCAAAGAAATCAAAGGGTTAAGAAGCCATTTGGTGCTGTGGAAGTCATTTAGTCACTTACAGAATCCAAACAATCATAAGGCTGAAATGTGTCAAGGAGACATACAGTGTATGTATCAACATTACAGGATTTGGACAACTGTATTTAGGCTATATTCACTGTTTATGGTGTGGCACACAAAAACAGATTTTCAGATTAAATGTAAAACAATTTTTTTCTAACAAAAAACCTGAAAAGCATCGACTCCTGTTTGCAAATTTGCTGTCTGTATTTTTTCTTTTTATTAATAATGAAATTACAGGTATCTACATTTTAGATATAACCGAGAGGCTTATTACAGCTCAAAAGAACCAATTTTGTATTTAAACTGCAATTTTCTGTTTCTTGGAATGTTTTGAGAAGGTAAAAATTTCACCAGAATTGGGGAATATTTGGAAAAGTGACTGTATAACTGAGGAAACTTGGAGGAGATTAAGAAAGGAAGTGGATCCATAAATCAATACATGAAATAAAATGTTTATAACCTCAATTCATACAGTTATCTTTCCACAGCACCAAATACAATTACATTTGTATAGCATACATTTCAACCCAAGTATGTAACAAAAGACCTAAATAATATTTTAAACTGATAGTTATTGTGAATCCTGTGATACAAAGGCCAAAAATAAACAGGCATTTCAACCAAACATCAAAACTTATATACGAAAAAAAAGAAAAATTACTGAAACATTACACAAACTGTACAGTGACATCCATTACAACAGGTAGAAAAAGGCGGGGGCGTGATAATTTGGTGTGGCAATAACATTATAAGATACAGTCATATGAACTGCAATGAGTAACAAAACGAGTACTCAGGGTTATCACATGTGATCAGCGTTCAAGCTCAAGTTTTGTTCTGTAACATATGCTTCAACAAAGTCTTGACTGACACTTAAATCTTCATAAGGCTTTACCTTACTATCAAAAATGCTTTGTTATTCACATAATAGCTAATGTATAAAATAGTTCCAAACAATGAAATCACCCAAAATGTTGCAGGGTTGTCTGAAATGTGGGTTAAGAGTTTTGCTACACCCAGGACTGCCTCTTTTTTGGTAACAGAGGAGAGAGAGAAGCCCTTGCCCAATTGGCCATAGAACTAAAGATAAAATAATTGTAGTTTTACCAGAAGGTATTAAAAGATGGGTAAAAAGGAGAGCATTCCTTCTATGCTCACAATCAAATTACAAGTGTGATACGACACTACTCGCCCCACAACGAAAAGCCCCAAAAATCAAATCAACTGAGGCATGACAACACCACACAGAGAGACACAGATACAAATATAATTCCCTCCTCTCCTCAAACTGAGAAGGTGGCTGTGCACCAACTTTAGAGACACAGAGTAGCATTATTACATTACTGAACTTGATATTTTTGGTTTTGGTACAACAGAAGGTTGTAGTGTGTTGCCTCGGGCTCACAAGCTTAAATGTTTCAAGATTGGGGGGAGATCTCAGCTGAACCCCATCTGGTGTGTGATCGGCTGGTGGAAGCACCCAGTCTCTATGTTTACAAAGGTCAGAGGGCACCAGCCATTTTGACTAAGACATCCCAAGAACACTGTACACACGCCCACAGAGACACACACATCATAGCAATACATGATGCACTTTTTTCCTTTTTGGTCTGACTGTAATAATTATACCCTTTATTTTTTGTTAATAAAAATGAAGCTAAAAACTCGGAAGGTTAAATGAAAACAATATCACGCCTAGAAGTCCTACATGCATGGAAGACAGTCACGTTTCTAAATTCATGACACGTTTTGTCCCAATAACACATCAATGCCCCAAAATCTTTCCACCCTTCTTTTATCGTCATTTAGATGCTTTATTGAGCAAATTTTTGGTGGTGGCTGGTGCATTCTTGGTGAAACAGCATTAGAAAATAGCCTACAATCAAATAAACTAGTGGACAGAAAGCAAGAAGTAAAGTCTACAAGCCATCTACCAACACCCTCTATTGGTTAGCAACAAAAAGGGCTATTAGTTACATCCACTCAACCAAAGATGTTGTCCTCGCTCTGCCCTTTCCTCCTCTTCTCATCAGCCCTATTATCACTTGTCCTGCCTGGTTTAGAACAGTGATCCCCTTAACTACCCTTTTACAGGTAGAGACACCCATAACAAGGATGCTAACTTTTGTGCTTGACACATCTTTTATGTCAGCTCACTATGAAAACGACTGTAAAGTTGCAAAGTGTATGTTGTGGAAGGGTCTTTGAAATCTCCAACAGAATGAAACATCGAGCTATAAGGACCAGAAGATACAGTAGTCTCTTGTATTGAGTTGGCAGAAGGTGATCTTTGAGGAAGAGATGTGTTGACGACTACTGGGGCAGCACTTTGGTACGAGCAAGGTGAGCAGAGCTCCCTGGTGATCCGTATCAACAGTTTGGCTGTCAAATGCCAAGGCTTCAAGAGATACAGGCAATCACACACAGTTTTCCAAAGCAAAGGGTTAAGTGCAGAGGTCAACAGCACGTGAACAAACTGTGTAAGTACTGTGTGAAGTTAACGTGCATATACACATAATGTACAGACATCATGATCATCTACACAGCTGGGTGAGTGGTCTTCAGAAATGTCCTTAACAGAACATGTTTTCTCAGCCTCAGTAAACTCCAACCCCCTTTCAAATCTGAGTTACGAAGCGTTGAGCATTAGGGTAGAGCTGAATTCAGAAGAGCTGGATGGAGAAGTCCTCCTAGCTACTGTTCGGCTGTCCTGTGTTCCAGCACAGTGTGTTTATGAAATGCAAATAAAGCCTTGTGTGGCCATCTAGTTGAGTAGAGAGACAAGAAAGTAGTGAAGAGAAAAAAAATAAAAAAAATAAAAGAGGGACTGAAGATGGTAGTCAGAGCAAACTGCGGTGGGACTGAAGTGATGGCAGGAAGAGCCAACAGATCAGTTGGAGGTGTCGGAGTGGACACTGCCAGGAGGACCGGGAGGGGAGGTAACCGAGGGGAGGTTGGTGGTGTCCTGCCAGCTGTTAGCCTGCAAAAAGCAACAGAGGAAGGATTCTACATGAGAAGGGAGGCTTTAATAAATAACAGTCTTAATCAGCTACATTTGTGCTTAGTAATCAAAGGATGCATCCGCAAGACAAAATGGTTCAAATAATAGGGAACCACTTTGTTAAAACACAGTACTGCTTCTTCCTGGTTTTCTGAATGTACTAAGTGAAGGTGCTCCAGAACATGTTTACAGTAACTCATGTTTTAGCATGTTTTAACTTGCAGTGGGTATTACTGAAGTAATAGAAGTAAAGTTACCAACCTGTTTCTAAAAAAAAAACAAAAAAACAATAGGTGCACAACATCAAAACAGAACACACTGATTTGTAAAACATTTAGTTTATGTACAAGTTCAAAACTGAAAAGAACTCTCCACACACACATTTGCAAAAATCAATAAATCCTGGCACATACAACCCCACATTTAATTTAAACTGGAGGGCAAAGCAAAATTTCTCTCTTTCTCTGCTGTTACTTTTCCTGCATGAAGCAAAGTTTATTTTTCTTCTTACATTCATATATTTAGTCATTTTCTTAAGTAACCAAGTCAAAAGCTAAATGAACTGAAACTCAGCGAAAGTGCTTGGATTTCATCGACCTTTAAAAAGTTGACAATTTCAACACAATTAAAATGTTCTATACTTTAAGAGCACTGTACAGAGCAGTATTCTGGCATCCCAAATACTTATTGATCAGCTACACCACATGAGTTTAAGTTGGTACTCACATCCAGGCGATGAGGGGTGTAGAGGCCACTACCTGACAACTCCTCATAGCCGCCCGTCAGGTGTGTAGCAGGGTGCAGGGTATCCACCTGTCAGAGACAAAACATTTAAAACACACACACACACACACACACAGTTTAGCACAATTAGACAAATATTTTTTCCACAGACTGACCAGTGAAGTTACAGCATCCACAAACCTCTCCTGTAGGCATCAGAGCCAGACTGCACTACTCAAAAATACAGCTCATCTACTACCCTGTTTCAGTGCGAGCACTAAAATTTGCAGCTCACCAATCAGCTTCATGACTCTCCATTAAACCACTTATGGTCTGAATGAAAGACTGCAGCTGAAGCCAAAATGCAGTGCTTTACCTCCTCTTATACTGGTGCTTAACAGAAGAAATCTGTGGATCCATCCAAAACAACACAATGACAATTCTTTTCACAGACAAGTAACAAGAACAATTCACTTTAATAAAATCTCTTCTGCATCTACGTGAGTATGGTGCACATTACTCCTATGAATTCAACACCTTTTCCAAATGCTAGGATTCTGTATAAAATGCAAATAAAACAGAATGCAATGATTTGCAATAACTAAAATTCTATACAAGTGAAAGTTGAATGAAGATTACATATCACATACCGTACTATAATTTGGATTTTTATTGACACGTGGTAACAAAATGCAGTAAAATGACAAGAAAACCACAAACCAATAAATTTAATTGGCAACAGGTCCCTTAACAGGATATGTGCATGTTTGGAGCAACATGTGCTTCGATCTAAGCAACATCCTTTTCAAGGAAAGCCTTGCTTATTTTGGAAAGACAGTGCCAAGCTACATTGTGCATGAATTACTACAGCTTGGCTCCATAATAAAAGAGTCCAGATGCTGACCTGCCCTGCCCGCAATCCAGATCTGTTACCCATTGAAAATATCTGGCAGAGAACAAACAAAAAAGTAAAATAAAGAACACCCTGAAATGTTGAGCAACTGAAATACTAAAGCAAGCAAAAATGGGTAAACAATTCCTTTTCAAAATTACAGTAACTGGAGAAGAGGTGATGCAATAGTCACAAACATGCCCTGTGTCTCCGTTTCAGCATCTGGCTTGCTGGTTTTGTACAATTCTCAATTAAATATAAGGCTTAAATTGTCTGCTGATATCTGCATTCTGTTTTGTTTACATCTTACATAGTGACCCAGTGTTTTTGGAAATGGGTTTTATATAAAGACACGGGATTTTTGGAACACTTGGGGGAAAACAAGGACTGAAAAAGGCAGGATACTGTGACACACTTGGAAATATAGGACAACCTAGACATAGAGAAACAGATGATTAACCAGAGGGACTACAGGATCAATCCCCAGACCTGGTTTGTAGGAATATACCAGCTGCATGAAGACAACTTTGTGAAGAACCCCGATGACCCCACACAGACGTTTCCATATTGAACCGGGTCCTATGCTTGCTGAACATGTGACACAAACTACATTACCTACATTCTCATGAGTAAAGGCAAATGCTCCTCAAGGTTTCCTCTACATAGGTCTGTGTGGAGCAGGAGTCAGTGGTGATAAAGACAAAGCCAAGGGGAGGAAATGAGGAGAGGTCAAAAGGAGCTAGCCTAAGGGAAGATATCTGGGGAAGTGGGGTGGCTAGGTTAACAGCATTGAGGGCAACTGCCAACTCCACAGCTGTCCTCAGTGCATACCTGTAGAGAGGGGGCGATGTTGAGACCCTCCCCGTTGAGGGAACGTAGGCCAAGGTAGGTGTCGCTTGTGTGAGATAAGCTGAATGACCCTGGTGACCCTGCAGGCAATGTATATCCAATAGCCAATCAGCCTCACCACGTTGTAATGGACTCAAAAGGTTACCATTGCTCAGGGACAACGCTTTGAAAATCAGGGTCATTGTTACTATTTTCTCATATTTATAAAACCTAAAGGAAGATTCTGCGCAGAATATGCTTCAGTGTCCACTAACTGGTGAAACAGCAAAACATCAACACAAATACCTTTTTGTTTTGAAATAAGTCGGTTTTGTTATCTCCATGTGTAATGCCTGCACTAAACCGGTATTTCCACACCACTACAACGGGGCCTTTTGAAAATGTAGCTGACTCAGTTTCAATGTGAAAACTCCAGGATTGCGTTTTAGTCCAGATGGCCTGAAATTTAAAGCTCTGGAAATGATGGCACAGACAGCTGCATTTATCCTGGGTCTTATTAGATGAAATTAAGACGAAATTAAGCCAAAAAGCTAAAATTCAAAAGGAAAATGTATGTTTCAGTACACAGAAGCCCCAAGAAGGGAAGCGATTAAATGAACCAGAGCCTCTACCTAAAAAGGTCCACTTAAGCTGCTTGCATATATAAGTTTAAAGATTTTTGTAGACCACTCCAAAAACAGTTCAAGAAAAAAAACGAATTAATTATGGGGGACCATTTGTGTCAGTGTATCAACAACATCAAGTATCCTTTCTAATATGCTCTACATCCCTGTAACATTAAAGTCGCAATGTAAGTATTATCATGTCAGGATCTCTGTACGTAAATTAACTATGAAAGTAAAACATTCAACATAGCACAGGTCTGAATACACAAAGTCACAATGACAGACTGTAGATATTAATTGAGAATCTTGCACATAAAATTTTGTACAACACTTCAGACAGGTGAGTGCTCAGAGCCGCATTTTATAAGCTACAGTTTAGTGCTGTCACTACTAGAGTTACGAAATGTACCATCTACATTTTACATGTGTGTATGGATGCAGTCCCATATCTACATACAGAACATATCATTAAAAAATACAAAACTATAAAAAAATACAGCAACTGGGGTAATAATGCATTATGACATAATGCATAACATAATGCATTATGTCATTTCAATATTGCTTACAGAGCATAATATCCTGTAAGTACTGTGGCTCATTCCATTAAAAGGTAATTTATGTTTGAATGACAAAATATAATTACTTAAACAGATTGGTGAAGGAACTGCTCAGAAAATATAAGCATATAGTTTCTTGTAAAATATTTGGATAAGCAAGGTTCTCTAGAAAAATAAACAAGCTGAAGGTATGTGCCCAAATTTTCCAAATGGTACACGCAATTTTCTGTTTCAGAATGTAAAAGTGCATACTATGGTACTGCCTCAATACTGATTATTATAACTAATGTAATATGTACCAGCATACATCCTTCTTTCTATGAGATCATTTCAGAGAACTACAAACACTTAGCGTGGTAGCTGAGTGAGACCTTATTTGCAGTTTGCATTGTGAATTTTCCTGTGAACCATTATGTCAGTCCACTATACACTCATCCTGTGGTCCAGTTATGCAAGGACAAAAGCTTATACAAAGGAAGAGAAGCTTGTTAACAAGAAAGGTGAAGCCTATGTGGGTAGAAGAAATGGAGCATGCGGTACCTGAGTTGGGCGTTGCCGGAGAATTAGCCTGGCTGGCCTGCGCCGACACATTGGCCGCATCCACCGCTGTTTTAACTGCGTAGAGGTTCGCTTCCTCCTGAAACTTACCAATATTCTTCTTGTAGCGTATTCTCTTGTTGCCAAACCAATTAGAGACCTGAGGACCAGACAGATGTCATTTGCATTTATTTTATCTGCCGTGCATCTCATCTGTTGGCACCCCCACCCCACAATTGTTTAGTTATTCAGTCTTATTTTACTTATATAAAAAAAAAAATGAAGGGGTTTTAAAAAATAAAGTACAGACACTGGCTAAAATCCTGGATTCAACAACTATATATTCTCTACTCTATACCGGATGACAGTTATGTTGGCAACTCACCTGAGACACAGTGATCCCACACTTCTTGGCAAGTTCCTCCTTGGCTTCCTCACTTGGATAAGGATTAGAAAGGTGGGAGTAGAAATACTCGTTCAGCACCTCCGTAGCTTGCTTGTTAAAGTTACGCCTCTTACGTCTGAGAGACAGAGAAAGAGAGACAGCAAGATAATGACCAGTATCTTTGGAATGTGCATCTGATAAAACAATCATTTCTAAGTGCTCAGATCATTTCTGCCCACAGGAAGGTAACCAGCCAGTCAACACACAGATGATAAACATATCATGTAGACCCACACAGACAGACCTGGCATCAAGGAAGCGTGAGCGCAAAATCATCACAGCCTCACAGGTGCTCTGTTTGAGCTGCATCTGAATGGAGCTGAACTTGCGGTGGATTATGGCCACCATGCGCTCAATCTCCTTGGGAGAGATGGGCCGTGTGCGAGACTGCTCTCTCAGCAGGTTCATTACATGGTTGGTGAACTCACTACAGGCCTGGAACAAAGAGAGAGGAAGGGGGAGAGAGAGCAGTTGAATACTATTGTCAAAAGAAGGACAAAGCACAAATTCTGCCCAGTGCCAGTGGGATCGTTTTGAAGCATCTGCTTTCAGACTACTCTGAATAACAATATAGCATCTGATAATAGAAATTATTAAACAAATACATTCTTTTAAAACAAATATTAGATACTTTGTTCCCGTTTTAATTCCTGTACATTTTTTTTCCATGTGGACCTAAAATATATAATTTCCCAGTGCACTAGAAAATAAACTGGACACTTCTTTTGTCCATTGTACTTTTTGTCTATTACACATCACTAGCCCTGTTGAGCAGTTTCACAAATGTATCTTGTTTTTCCAGTTATCTTGTGTTTGACCAAACAACAAACAAAGTCACTTTTCATCTTACGGTCAAGGGTTGCCAAAATGTTTTTGTGTACAAGCAAGGAATGTGTCACATATGCATGTCCCCGATGTGCATTCAGCACAAACCTGCTCATACTTCTCCAGCTCGGAATGATATATCTGGCGGATCTGAGCAAGCTTGGCTCTGTAGTCAGAGTGTTCGATGCTGCTGTCGGTGGGGGAGCCTCCGGCTGCCGCTGCAGCTGCAGCCGCTGCAGCCGATCCGCCGCCCTTTTCTGGTCCTGACACACCCTCCGCTAGCAACATATTGTCCAGCCGCATGATCTGAGGATCTGGGGGGTCCTCCTCCTGCACACCTCGTATACTCAGAACTGGAAAAAAAGAGAGACAACTTGATTTAGGCAGATAAGGTTAGCATTTACCTGTCTGAGAAAACACCTGCTAAACTACTCATCTAGATCTAAGAAAACCTGTTGGTTAAAAAACAAACAACAAAAACAAAAAACCAAAACATACACACACACGCAGAGAAAAAGACAGACCATACAATTTTCCAAGCGAAGGTATACTGCTGTGGCTTATAGGAATGCACAGAAAGACAATAAATCATTGCTAAAATTCAAAGAAGTGGAGTACTGTCAAAACCCAGTCACAAGTTTCTCCCCTGAGTCATTGCTATGAATGCCTGACTGAATTCTCAATAAGCCTGAACTTCCTCTAAACCAACAGCAGAGGGCAGTGTGGTCCCTCAGTGGCACACTGCCAGAGATAAGGGCATGAGGCATGGGACCAGTAATAGGAGTGCATGTGCTGTCACTATGAGCCCCAGTGGCCATAAGTATAGTTATCAGTCGCTGCTCTCCACCACTGTATTATACCAGGACCTCTGTCAGCCTGCAGCCATGCTCTCATCTCTCTCTCCCCCTCACACATGTGCACAAACACATACTCCCTTAAAGACACCTTTGTTACAGAAAAGTTTTAACTCCAGACAACCATCTTTTCTTCAGAGCCTGGAGCTTTTAACACTTAACTAAATTCAATTTCACTTGCCCCCCCTTTTTTTTTTTTTGCCTCTCAATCATTCAACTTCAAAAAGTAAGAGTAGAAACTTGGCACCACAATTTAGTGTCTCGAGCTGAACGTTTACAAACTGTTACATTTTTTGGGAAATCTTATACATTATATTAATAACAATGCATGAATTAAAGAATCGTTTTTTATTGCTGTGATTAAAAGACTGAATTTAAAAAATAGCTATGAATGCCTATTTGACTTTAAAAGGAAAGAAAAAAAATTCTGACAGCAATTTTTTCTCTTTTAATCTTTTGACCATAAATGATTTAAAAAAATAATAAAATAAAAATACATTTTCTGTTTCCCATCACTTTAAAGTGAATATTCTGACTGTTGGTCACAGAAATCAAGCCATTTAAGGACATAAAAAAAAACAAAACAAAACAAACTAAGGAATTATGATGCCCCCCCCCCTCCCCCTCCCTACTACTAATAATCTAACACACCTAAGCTTTTGCACAATAGTAAAATAAATACATTTAAGGTCATATTTACATTATGATTGGAAATATTGATTCATAGTCACATATAAAACCAGTACTGTAACCACATTTATGTTGATCTTTGTAACTTGAGACTAAAGGAAATAAAAAAAGAAAAAATTGAAAACAGACAAAGTTAACAGGGATTTTAAGGGAGACAGATTCTACGAGTATGGATGATGAGATTAATCCCTGTGGAAACTGAGTGGCATTAGGCACTTGTCTTCCTTAAGGATTACTCTAGTTTGTCAGCGTATCAAAGTTCAGTTCTTATGAGACCTGTGAGTCTTCACTTGGAGTCCTTAAGGGTCGCAATGAAAAACAAGTTTTCCGCAGCTGTGGAGAAGTCAAAGCTAACAAATGACTGGAGCTGTAGTGTAGGGTAACAGATGTGAAGAAATGAGGACAAAAACAGTTTTGCTTAAATTTTCCTAGTGCAATGGAGCAAATGAGTTTTTTTCTTTTTCATAACTTCTTTTTGATAAATGAGTCTGTTCCACCATTTTACAAGGCCGTAAGTAGTCAAGTGTCCAACTTTCCCCATTTCCTACCCTTCACTTTTTTTATTTCTTGTTCCTTCTTGCCTTTTTCTTTTCCCTCTGCTTAGGTCTCTTCTCTCTCCAAGGCACATTCCTGCTCTGCTGCTCCCCCATCTCAGGGCTCAGGAATGCAGCAGACCCAGCCGCCTGAACTAATGACCCTGATTCGCCCATCTCTTTCCCTCCTCTTTTTCCTTTCTTTTCTGTAATTCACAAAAGAACTGTACAATTTTTAGCTATGTGAAGTATATCCAAATTGCATATCAATGGCAAGATCTTTTTTGTATCCAATATATTAATGGTTACGCAATTATTAGTGTTGCCTAAGTTTTATGTATGCCGATTATAACTACATAACTATGTGTAGTTATGCTTTGTTCTTTACAGCCCATTTACAGAGATGTACAACTGACCTACAGTTAAGAGGGCAACTGTGGCTCTTGAAGCTTCTCACCTCTTTCCCCCTCCCTTTTGCCCCCACTCATTATGGCCCCCCAGCTGTAGCCTAATGCCCCTACATTCCCCTAATTACTCCAATTAAGCTGTGATTATCCAGAATCACACTCATGCACAGTCTAGTGGTCTAGTGGTATTATAGCATCTGTTAAGATGACTTAAGATACCACGCAGAAGAGAACACCATATGACACAGACACATATAAAGACTTTTTAAAGAACAATTTAAAAAGTCCTTGACTCTGAAGCCACCAATACAACTCGTGAAAACTAGAAACAACAAAGAGTCTTCAGGTCTGAAAGCTGGCTGCATATTAGAACCTAAACAGTGTTTCCATTTGATCAAATGTATCCCAATACCCGACTGGGTCTATTACCGAGAAGCTAAAACTCAGCAGTGCTATAAGTAATAGTACTTAAATTCACCTTTAAAAATAAATAAATAAAAAAAATAGTAAGACTGCTTAAGGCCCATACGCTGCATTCAAAGATCTTAGAAATCACACTATTATGCACACGTTACCAGCCAAGCTGGGCGGTGTGGTATTGAGAGACGAAGCGAGCAACACATACTATGAAATATTCAGGGTATCCAGCTGGGCTTTCACTGCATACATAATCATTCTCATTTCTGCACAGCCAATGTGGAAATGGTGTGCTGTGCAGACAACACAATATATGAAGTGCTGCAGGTAAGGGTGAACAACCTAACCAGTAGTATAGTGCTGTACATTAACTGTAATGCCTTCCACACATAGGCATAGATAAGGCTTAAACGTAATCAGTATATCATTGCTCAGCTCACAGCACAAGCTTTATCCTTGTCTGTCTTTTCCCTCGCTAGCATCCCCTTTTTCACTCCGTCTCCCCAACACACGTCCCCTCCCCCCTCCCTTTCAGCGCACCCCCCTCCCCACACACACACACCTCCCCCAGTGCCCCCCGCCCCCCACCCCCCTGTTCTCCATTTCAGTCGAGTTCTCCATGTGAGCCGCAATCCCTCATGCTGTCAGCCCCCCCCCTCCTTCTCCCTCTCTCTGTAGACAGACAGGATTAGCATTTTAATTGCATCAGCTCCCTTGGGTATTCTCAGCCTTTCACTGGGAGAGAGCAAGGGAGCGGGAGAGAGAGGAGGATAGAGAAGGGGAAAAAAGGGGGAAAAAAGGTAAGGAGAGAGGGTAGAAGGAGAACCAAGGAGAATTGAAAAAAGGAGTCACAGGAGAAGATATGTGTGCGGGAGAGAAAGAGACAGGGGCCACAAATATACAGAATCCAGAGTACAGACGTGCCAGAGCGAGGGAGCCAGAAAGGGAAAAAAAAAGATAGGACTGTGAAAACATCAGTTTTTCCTTTCATTATACGGAATTCAGATAAAGAGAATGGCCCATAGAAAGACTTTTTTTTTTACAATGAAAAAAAAAATTGCTACATAAATATGCTAATTTGACTTATAAAAATGCAGAAACAAATCTCAGCACCAGCTCTGGTGTTATGATAGGTAAACCCATGTATAAAAGACTAAAACTGACTGCAAGTGATAAAATAGCACCTGCGTAATAGAAATACAGTGAAGGGAAATAAGAAGTGGGGCCAATCTATCTATTAAACTACTCTTTCACTATTTTATCAGATGAAAAATAAACAAAACCTCTGGGAAAAATAAACTTCTTCTTGAACTACGCATGACACCAAACGGCAGCTGAAAACCCTCCAGGTTGACTGATTTGATTTCCACAAATTATTTATTAAAAAAACAACAACAACAGTACGGTAAATGCAAGTTTGATGAAACTGGAACAGACTCCTAATTATCTTTTGTTGGATGAGTTTGACTTTCATTCTGCAGAAAAAGAGTGAAATGTACTATTTAAGAGACCAGTTTTCAAACCATGGAATGAAATGCAAACTTTCTATTAATTAAATCCAGATCCATATATGCAATATGACAAATAGTTACCTGGATGCCAAAAGCAATTTCATTACAAAACCATAGGTTATAATGATTAATGTCAATATTCACACCTAACCTCTTCTCTGTGTGAACCATTTTGATTTACCATGCAATTTTGGTAAAAATATGGGTTGCTCAAAAAGGAAAAATAAGACCTGTGTGAACAAAACTGTGCCTTAGGCAGGTTGAAAAATATGGCACTCAAACTGTAAAACTAGCATTAAAAATGAATCACTTCCCTGCTGAGTTTTATGCTAAATGGGCGATGTATAAAAAAACAAAAGTGAAAAGTGTAGTTTTACACAAAAATATTCAGTTATTCTTCTAAAAAGGAAACGTTTTGTACTATTCAGTAATTTTAAGTTTTTTCAGATACAGGATTAATCCTGTAATCGAGTGAGTGATGGCATTTTTTCCATTAGGTCATATGTTACACTTACCTCAAATTTCTTCACAACTAAATTCAAATAAACCCACAACAGCCTTTGACAAGACATGGATATGTTTAATGCAACTAGAGCTATATTTGACCAAAGAAAACCAGACTTGACCAAAACTGAACCTACTCCTCAATTAAGTGTGCTCTACCTGATTTATTTACAACAATATTATTACAATTAATATTTCAGTCTTGGCATTTTATACTGAAGTTGAACTTACCAGTTTATTTAAAAGTTTACACTTGGCTTTTTGATCATATTAACAAAATTCATCACACCATTGGCTTCTTTGACAAATTGTGAATTGTTTGGATTTAAATCAAATTATTGATTAAGTAAAAGGAATTAACTACATTTGAAGCTAATACAAAGAGCTAGATATAAGTTGTGAAAACATTAAAATATTAATAATAAAAACCATTCGTCTCCAAAACAATCAGGTTTTTTAGGAAGCTGAACAACTTAAAAACATAGGCTGTGCATACAACAACCTGTTGTGCTGCCAGCAATGCATAAATATGTTTTGCTACACTTAATTTATCCTGGTGTGATGGCTACGTAGAGCCTATGGCGTAGCCTCGGCAAATGGCCAATGCCATTGCCAGTATTTGTACCTGTGCAAACTGTGGACGTGGTGAGTATAGTTACATTTCCAGGGAAGTGAAGTCAGGTTACAGTTGCGACATACCTACACTTTTCTACACATTTTACACAGGAGTATAAATCCTCTCTTTACCTCACCCATTCAAACCCAAAGTTTAGCTATTAAAAATAAGTAAATGCTAGCAGGTACGGCCTGGCTTTCCAAACATTAAACCTGAACTCTGATTGTTTTGTTTTTTTTAACTAAGAGATTTAAATGAGAGAGATGGTGATTTAAGTTTGTTCAATCAACTAAGTGTATGCAACCCGCAGATATGTTTCTGTGTGGGTGATAAGAAAAGAGAAAAGAAAAAAAAAGAAAAAAGGAGAGAGATATACAAACTACATTTTAAAACCATTGAAGTGAGAAATATAATACAGAATAATATGAGGTTTTCTTCAATAATGAATGGCAGGTTTTCTTCTGTTACTCTAACAGCTGGCACAAAGTTTAAGTTTTTATGGAATGAAAAATCAATTTTTAAAAATCTTTTTAGATTTTAAAAGAAGTAAAAAAAAGAAAAAGCTTTCTGCAAGAAGCCCCTAGCTAAACTGTGATTGCAACTTTTACAGACTGACCAGGGTGCTCCTTCGGACATGAAACTGACACGTTCAGATGCCATCAGATTAATAGAAAGGAGTGCATGTCTGAATGGGGCTTTAATGAGCCCAATCCATATGTCCATTTATACTTTAAGCAGCTCACACTAATCAGCATCTGTTTGGGTAGTTTACAAGAGTCCTGTAGCACACAGCCCCCCACACTGACACAAACACACACTGAGAGGTAAGCATTTAAAGTAAACACTGTGGTTTTACGAAGGTGTGAATTGGAGAATTCACACCTTTAGCAAACAACACTTCAGTCCAACACATCATCAATCAGCCCTTAATTAACTAAACAGAGAGGCTTGGACAAGGACAACAACAAATGCAACACAAACACTGAAGGATATCAATTGTGTTGTCCCTTAATGAAAGATCAACAAAGCTTTTCTTTCTCTAAAATCTATATTTGTATTTTAGGTAAATAATGAAATTAATTTCCGTGACAACAATTACAAACGTAAAAAAAAAAAATTTATATTGCATATATCTTAATCTGAAATATCAACTGTCAGAGCTGGACAATGTAACAAATTTGAATTCCAACGACTATGAAGACAAGAAAATTGGGACTAACTATTGCTTTTTTGGCTTTTCAACACAATGCACTCATTTTGTTTTGAGTTATTAATCAAGCACAAGCATTTCCTGGTACATTTTAGTTCCTACCCAAAAATCCAATGATTATGAAGAGGATCAAAAAGATCTATTTAGAAGAAGAAAAAAAAATCTACAAGGTTTCTACAGATGAATCTGTGAATCATTAACAGTTGTCTGTAATTGCTTTGGTCTCCAGATTTCCATGTTTTACTCCAATTTCAACACTGTCCAAATGAGTTATTAATTGGCCATCTCCCTACCAGCATAAAGGTCAAGGAATCCCTTTGTTAAAACAATCGATAATCATGTAAACTAACTAAGATTACAACTATTCACCAACTTTTGGCATAACAGAGCAGTCATGCTTAGAGATCCAGAGATAAATTTTCAGTCCTTCAAATGTTTACATGCTGAACAGCTGAAATAATCGAAATTTTTGAGGCCAGTCTGGTTTGTTACCCAACTATCACCACAAAACATTGTTTATTGTACATATTTATGATTTCAGGGGGAGGGATGTGCGTTCCATCTCTGCTTTAAGCTTATGCTGATAACACAGACATTAAACAAGCAGACTGTGAGATGCAGTAGGTATACTGGTATTTTCTCACAGCTAGTCATCTGACAAAGCGTGAATTAAACTTCCAGCACAGTTTGTAACCAAACCGAGCTGTTATAGGAATGAATAATACAAGATGTTTTTCTAGACAACATTTTATTGGCAATAAGGTACAATACCTAAAATCTGTAATGTTTAAAGTGCATATTAAGCACAAGCGAGCAGCTGTAATTACATCTCTAATATATCCTGAGTCCAATGCATTTCTGCACATAACAAAAGACAGACATGGAAGAAAAATTTTCTAAATGTCACAGGAGGAAGAGGAGGATGACGAAGAGCACCTAAGCAGGAGGCTTGTTATAGCACTGCTAGGATCTTTCCCCAGTCAACTCTCATCAGGCCAGCTGCCTCCTGTGCTCATTAGCACAGACTCTTAAGGAGCTCCTAAAGACTTTGTGAAAAATGAACGCTCATTTGAGAGGTCGTTAATTTGCACTGTTATGCAAATTAGGTGGCAATTAAGCGATAGATCAGAAGAGCAGTGCCCATTTATAACAAGTGAACAAGCATTATGACACAGTCAGATGGTGCTAGAGCGAAGTGAGGCTACATGGTTAGTCTGAACAGGTTCAAAGTTCCACCCTTGTGAGGAACAAAACCACTGTACCTATAATATGTTTGGCTGGTCACGATAAGAATATAGCAATGGGTTTTACAGCACTATGGATTGAGTCTGTAACCTGCACGCACAAAGATTAGTCTACATTACAACCTGATACTGAAGCGCATACTAATCATGTTCCCAGAATATGGCTTCAATATACATTAACCAACAGTGGTACAATAACTAGCTACACTAATGAAGGCAGCATCCCAATGCATATTGCTAATCTAGGGTGGAACGCATAGCCCCTCCCTCTACCAGCCCTGATGTTTCTATTTCTCCTCTGCATTTATGACATGGTGTGAAATATACAAACATACTGTCTGGGACAGCAATGAGCACTGCTGCAGAGGGGTGGAAGGCACCCATCAATTGTAATTAATTGTTAATTAGTCAGGATTAGGAACTGGGCTCTGACACTCTCCCACCCCACCACCACCAAACTAGTGCAATCCAGCTGAGACCACATTTACATATCTTTAATTAAAGAGATGCCGGCTTCCTTTAAGAGCAAACCCTAAAAGAAAAGTAAGGCGCAGGCATGCTGAGAGGGAGGGCAGATGAGAGGTAGGAGACTTCCCTGTTAATGATCCTCAACAAACACTGATGGGTTACCTTGTTTGGCATAAAACTGATTCTGGGAACTAGCATGGCCTGTTACCAATATTGAAGTAATTACAAGTGTTTCGTTTCAGCAGCAGTTCTACCGGTTATCTCGCTTCAAACAAAAACAAACTAAACATAGTAGTCTTAACAGCAAAGCATTTGGCGAAATGCTTGATCTGTGTTGTCCAATGGTCTCAACTTTTCCAATAAACCCACTGTTCTGGCCATAATGTGTAAATTGTGTTATTAAAACAAAACAACAAAGCACACTCAACCCAGAAAAAAGGGGTACATCCACTAGAGAAAATTCTCATTTCCACCAAAGAGAAACCACTCCCACTGGTGACAACTCTGTCAGAAGGGCCTTTAGAGGGGGGAAAAAAGAAAAGAAAACATACACTGAGAAGTCCATTGGCCCGCACACCATTAGGCCCCTGCTGAAGGTTGGAGAGCTCTGACTCCCCAGTTAGAGTTAGGCTATGTGCGTGTGGGGTGGGGGTGTCTGTCAGGGCCAGGGGTCTGTGTGATATTAGCCGTCTGCCAATCTGGCTTGGGGAATGGACACCAAGTAATTACTCCTTCTCTTACTGCCTCATCAATCTCCCTGTATCGCTCCTGCACCCCCTCAACACACACCCTTATCTTTTTTCATCCTTTTCTGCAAATGAGCCAGGCAAAGAAAAAAACAAAACAATTGAGTGGCAGGACAACACAAATCAAAGCAGATTTCTGAAAAGCCCATCTAATAGTCCTGTACTAATGCATAGTGAAGGTAACTATGAAACAGACTTTTTAAAAGAGAAATCACTGATTTTTTTTGATCAAGTGAGAAAGAAGTTCACCTATTCTCTTTTCAGATTGGACAGATGATAGAACTGAAAATGTAAATTTGATAGTTTCACCTACATTACATTTTAGTCACAATCAATTTCTTATCTTCTTAATGCTTTTGAGTTTAAAAGATGCATGCTTCTCCTCATAAAAAATAATGAAATGCTTCCCTCAGGTTTCTAACAACACATAAAATGTTATGGCTGTTCAAAAATGGGCTCTCTGAAAACTAATAATAATTAAGTCTCTTTAATGAGGCATGGTATTCACTAGACTTTGAAGAACTGTACTCAGTCTGTAGAATACAAACATATAAATCATTCATGTGGTTCTAAAAGGGATTTTCCTTTACAATAATGGGAATATTACCAACTTGATTACACCACTGTGTGACATTCTGTTGTTAGATTTTATGCATGGCCAGGTCCAAAACAAAAAGTTTTTAAAATTAAAGTTAGATTTCTCAAGTTTATAAGGTGTTTAGCCCGGTGGCAAATAAACGTGTAACAACTATGTGCGACATTTACTTGTGTTGTTTCAGTGTTTTTACAACAACAACAAACAGGTCATAATTCACTTAATATGTCAGTGGGTCCATTTGGATTGTGAAATGACATTGTAATGCAAAGAAGTACCTTGAATAATGCAAATAAACTGAAGGTAATAATTTAATTAATGAATTAAAGGACTCTCGCCCGATGACTGACTGAGGCACAAACACTGCACTGGTGTGTCATAAGTTATAGGTAAAAGATAAGGCATGAACAACTTTAACAGTTTATTAAATACCTTAAGAGCTCTGGAAAGAACAACAATAATTATAAACATGGGCATGAGTTATAAAATGCCTGAAAATTAAGACTCTATTCTAAAAATGGAGTGACTAAAAAGTTGTTGTTTTTTTAAATGTGCAGGAAAATGGATTGGAAATGTGGCAGAGCCAAACACCAATTAACCGGTTCCCATAACGCATTGTTTGAATACTGGCACAACTGGGCACGTACCAGAGTAACCGGCTCAGGTTAGCATCACACTGGCTAATAAACTTGATGTTAAATCCTTTTTGTTGTTGCTGAAAGGATTGATGGCCCATAAGATTTGATAATAGATACTTGCATATGATTCACATCCATTAGGGCCAACAATTAGGGGCCAGCAATTTCAGTCTTAGCCAGGTAGGATGGTAGTTAGCTTCTTATAAATGGTGGCAAACTAACTGATGGCACTATGCCACAGAGTTGTTTATCAGACAGCTTATCAACAAGAGTGGCAAGTGTTGGAGTGTGAACTTGTCCAAGTGAGTGGGAGGAGGGAGAGGCTCATTATACCGCTGTGTTGTCTCCAAGCCTAAAAACTATACAGCTCAAATTTCACTTGAAACTCTATTTTTGTTTTCATTTAAAACATTTCCAAAAATAAACAACGTGAATGTTCATGCTTGAAAAACAGGGACTTAAGAAGGTTATCAAAACAGAGTGAGTGACAGATTCACTGTTGTCATGTGTAAAGCACAAGGAATGCATAAAAGTGAGGAGAAATGCCTGAAACATGCCCGAACTGAATTTAAAAAAAAAAAAAAAAAAAACTTCTGAGAGTGAACTGCAGTAGCTTGTGAGAGATTTTGGCATAAGCTGTCCCATTGCACCAAGAGCTATTTTTACAGCAAATACCCATGAGAGCAAGGGGGAACAGAACTGAGTTGAAGCAAAGCCACTGGTTCTCAACTTTGATAATTTCTAGTCTCTTTCCAAGTGCTTTAATATCTTTTTTTTAAGTGTATCTTTAAAAAAGTATTAACAAGAATCAAATTTCACACAAACGGAGGTCATGTTTAATGTGAGAGCTCAGGACAACGCATGCACTGTTGAAAATGAGGGGTGTTTTGGGGTGGTGGCGGTGGGAGGGTGGGGGATACTGGCATTTGCGCAGAACATTTCCTTTACAATGAAAACAATCTAACCAACTGCAGCACTCAAAGGAATTCACCTCCCATCCCCCATGCCCCACCTCCCCTCCTCCACCACCACCATTACATTACCATATCAAAGCCCCGAGTTCAGAGCAAGTCTTCTCTTTCAAGAATGGGAGCGAGGCAGAGAGCGGGAGGGGGAGAGGACAAGACCGAGGCAGTAGGAGTAGACCCAAGACTGAGTTCGCTTTTATCCCTCTTTGGTGTGCGAGTATATGTGCAAGGGAGACAGAGTGTGTATGCGGGTGTGCCAGCTCAAGTCTATGTTTGTTAGCAAGAAAACACTGTAGAAAAATCAGTGGAGATACTAAAGGACTACTGACTGAGTCTTTCACAAGCTGCAATGAAGAGAAGTCAATTCACATTCCAGAGGCAGACAATGGGGCCTACAGGGGGTCTGAGTAGCAGTGAAATGCCAAAGCAGGTACACAGTGCAGTTAGGAGGGCACTTTGTGGCAGATGGCCAGCAGAGTACAGGCAAAGCCACAGATCTCTATATCTCTTTGGTGCCATATTCACCTCAAGCATTAATCTATTGTTAACCTACCCTTATTCCTTGGTCTGTTTTTCTGCTCAGTTTACTGTACAAGTACTCATAGACCCTCTCTGTAGTTTGCAGGGAGACTAAATGTGAAAATCAAAGTGAATGGCATTAGGGTAAATAAGACCACTGGTTGCCTGGGAAACAGTGTACCCTGCCCCACTCACTCAAGCCTAGCCTTTACTTTTCTCCAATCACTGGAGAGCAATAATACATTATTGACAGAGGGCCACAACAGGCAGCAGTGCAGCATTTTCAAATTGTATTTGAACAACAGAGGCTTACAGTTAAAAGATACACAAAGACAGAGACAGAGAGAAAAGCATACAGAACACACGAAGGGAGAGAAACTGACAGAGAGAGTCAGGGGGAGAAGATTCGAAAACCCACACCATTCAAACTAACATAACCATCAATCTGCCATCCATCCCTGGCCTCCTCCTTTGAACGACACTAAAATCTGTCAGATAGCTGACTGGAATAGCTAACAAGATGAGAATAAGCAGCGTGTTTACTTTGAATACACATATACGTAGGTAATAATTTGCATCAGATTATGTGTATTTTAAAGTCAGCATTATTTGTTAAGATGGTGTCACAGTAGTAGCTTTTTAATGTTGTGTTTAGGTAAGAGTACTGCATTTATATGCATAGCAATTTATTCCAAATATACAATTACCCTACACTGTGTGGTGTAGCAGTTTTTATATAGTGGTGTAGAGAAGAAAATCTTTGTACTGAAACGGCATAACAATTTGACTGTAAAGCAATAACCCCTGTGAAGTTTTTCATATCTGCCGGCTTCTGAACAGCTGTGCATAAGCTTTCTATCTGGAACAGGTTTGATGATTTAAACGCAATATAGTGGTTTGTACTAGTAGTACTTGTAGGTGTTTTCCATGCCTTAATATAACAAACATTGTTGACATCAAATCAACTGAGACCATTTTTTGTCCCAAATGTTTATCATCTGGGAACTTACCAAAATGTAAAACTGTGACTGTGTTGCCACAGATGAAACGTGGTAACCAAGTTACAGTCCAATAAGTAAGATAACAGTTGTTAGCATGTTCTGCAAAAGGTTCTGCAGGACTCAAGTTTCAAAGGCACTAATCCACTAAGAATAGTTTCAGCTGGTCAGAGCAAAGTCTGGACGGTAGCCAAAAATAGGTTGAAGAAACTGTAAATACAAGGCCGGAACATACAACACTAAAGCACACATAACACACACACAATGTGTGTTTAATACCTGACAATAAATACTATCAATACAGTTGTGTATGGCACCATTATAACAATAACTTGGTGCTGGGGAATCTGGAAAAGATGCACTACATCTCAACACTGCTACAATTTGTGCAGAGTGGAGAACACAGTAAGGAGTGAAGTACAAACTTACCCGTCTTCTCTTTGATCTCACAGAGAACACTGAAGAGGGCTGGCTTCATTCTGTGACAGTTCAGGGCATGCTTCCTGTAAAAGAGAAGAGGGAATAAGAGGGGGAGAGAGCGAGGAGGATTACAATAAACAGACCTCCATCTCAAGTCATTCCATGTCCTCCTCTATAAAACAGGTAGAGGAGCTGTATGTATTATGAATAGAGCATTTCAAGAATGCCATGCAACTCAGCGGGACAGAGTCATATTGTTTTAAAGGCATTTTCAGTAGCCAAATGCATTTGTCGGTGCAAAAAACATTCCTGATGCATCAATCCGAACTAGCAAGAGTAATGTTGTCATTTGAATGCTTTGCACTATGGGGCAGGTAATGATGCCAAACCTCAAGGTCATCATTACTGAGCACCAGATTTCAGAGTTAATACACACTAATCTAATTTCTTCCTCTTAGAGAAATACTTGTTCCATGATAGTAGACAGTGAGTTGATAGAGATGACTAGGATTAAAATGCAATTTTAATTTAATCAGAGGCATTCTCTTTATTGCCAGACAGGCTAACGGCAATTAAATGAGATAAGGCAAAACTTCTACACTTCAATGTAATCAAATAATCAAAACACCTCAGCAACAGAATTTCCTGCCAAAAAACATCCATGCACCCACACACACACCCATACAGCTCATTAAAAACTGCAAGGATGGAGAAAAGCCCTGATCCTACTACGACCCTAAATGACTTTACACCATTGTTTCATATCTAAACTCTTTTACTGGCAGTGTACAGAAAGAGTGAGTCTGTTAGTTGCTGAGCGAATATGGAGCTATAGTTCAAAAGTTTGTATTCTTTTCCCCACGCATCTGTAATTAACAAAAACATGTTAATTACAGTAAGCATGCAATAGACTACTGTGCCCTGTTAATCAAGTTGAGATGGTCATGGAGGTGTTCTTAATGCCCCCCTCAGTGCTCTTGCAATATTTAATTATCTTGGAATAATGGCTGTAAATTTGTGCACCCTGTGTATTTTTAAAGATTTGACCTATAAATTAATAAATCCATTTGGATGTGCTCAATGGGGAGTTCCACAAATCACCACAGTTACCATTTATAGTAAAAGTGGGTTTAAATAGCAACAATGTTGATATGCAATTACATGAGCAATATACAGTTAATTTAGGTGATAAACAGCAAAGTCAACATGAAGTCTGTTAATAATGAGAATGAATTATGATCCTCCTTATAATAAAGAAATAAAGCATTTCTTTCCATACAACATCACTGATGACACATTCAAAACAACCACATATGAATATGATTTGGCTACACCTGACCTCAACACCAATTCCAGTTGTGAATCTTCACTGCAGTATTAATGAGGGGACTAGAAAATAGTGCACCCACTGTGCAACCTGTTATATGTGTAAGGTATGTGTCTAGCACTAAATGTGTAATTTTATCCACCAATTCAGTCACTGCTGGATTTGAGTTGGGGGGAGGGCTGCCTTCAGCATGGTGGGTATGAGCACGAGGGGGAGAAGGGGGTGCTCATGCGGTCCTGTACTGACCTGTGCTGGAAGTTGAGTGGCAGGCCACCCCCTGCCATGCCCCCCCCTGCTCTCCCTCCCTCTGTGGGGTCGTCTGATCCACCCCAATGCGCCGGCGATTCCTCTGGCCAGTATCTGAACATATGGCGACAGGGTGAGAGGATGAGGGTGGATGGTGCGCAGGAAGTGTACTCTGCAACACCGAGTTCTTGCACTGCCCTGGCCACTCCCCATCCCAACACACTGCCACCCTGCATGACAGGGACGTCATGATCACATGCGAGCCCCCTCAGTAATTAGTGGATCATAACTGAAGGAATGATAGATGTGTGGGCGGCAAACTTTTTCAAAGTTAAGAATTATGTTGATAACAGCCATGGCATCTGCTCTGTATTAACAAATCTATGTGTATCAACATGGTCTGTGTTAGCCTGAATCTGATTATGATTTAGGCTGTTACGTGAGATGTAAAATAGAAAACAGCCAAACAAATACAGACTAACTGCAAGCAAGACTGTCAGTTAATGTTGAGCATACGGTTCTGAAGGTGTTTTATCCTCAGAAACGCCAGACTGTTATTAGCAGGAGTTTAGATCAATACAAGCACACAGGCAGGGACACCTCTGGCACTTCCGCAAGCAGCCACACCTTTAATTTATTTTTCAGAAAACCCTGTTAACACCTCAAAATAATTGTGTTACATGATTTCCAAAACTATATTTGGCTTTTTAAATACAAATACTCATTTTAGACATTATCTTACAGAAAACGACTCAACCTTTTTAAAATTTCAACAAAAATTCTAAGTTGAAGAAACAAAGTAGGAAGGGAAAAAAAATAAAACCTTAAAAAGGAAAAACGAATGTAAAAATGTTTGAATTAATGAAGTGAAGCCCAATTAAGTCTTCAAACTTTTAGTGAAGAAAGGTAATATCCCAATGATCATAGGCTGCCAGTACAGCATCATCCCTCCCCCTCACCACCATCTCATTAATAGAAACTCGATTTGCGGACAGCTGCACTCGCGTACACATTATAGGAGAATTGATTGCACCCAGCACACAATGAAAAGGATGAACACCAGGGAGGGAGGGAGTGAAAGAGGAGTGAATTAATTAAGAGAACCAGGTGGTCAAATGTTGGGTGGAAAATCACTAGCTAATGACACATCACACTGTGGCCACAGTGTTGCAGTGGACGATTGCCTATTGTTGAAATACTGACGCTTCTTTTGAAACTGACCTTGTGCTCCTCAAGCCACATGGCAAATGAGTGTGGGTCAGTCACTCAGTGCAACGCACCATTTCTATAGGAATCATGCTTAAAAAGATACCTCTAACACAAACATCATTTGATGCATCATTTCAATGAGTAATTGCTGTCACAGACGGCACTTGGCTAGTCTGTAAAATTGACTAATCCTTTACCTTAATTTATCCACTCATTTGCACTTCAATACCCAATTTTACTGACACTAATTTGATGTAAACAACATTTCAGATACATACTGATAATTATTCTAATCTAATTTAGAATAGTAATGTTTAAAATGCACAAAAGATTTGGCATCATAACCAGAAGACATAATTACACTTAACTATGGCAACTTGCAAAAAATCCACCATCTTAAAAAGCATTTTTACTTTTGATAATTCTGCGCCATCGATTCATAAATTTTCCTAAGATGCAGTGGGCAGAGGGTTTTTAGATATAAACATATAAAGTTATTACAAAGTATATTTCAAGTTATTTTAAAACAATTTTTCCATACAACGAAAGTACAGGTAAGGCTGCACCAAAGTGTCTATGTGTGCGTTTTAAACGGCAACGACTGACCCAGAAATGGGGTAGTTCTTAAATCTGATACTTCATTGATTACCCAGTTAAGATTAACGATAGCCCCCTAACGTTATTTTAACCATATGGGCATGTATACAAACTACAGTTTGAAAAAACAAAACAAAAAAGCCAATCTGAAGTAACAAAGAGCTTCTAACAAACTACAACACTGTAATGAGACTATTCGAGAGATATTCTAAATGTACTTTAACGTTACTGCTTTAACTGCAAAATACACTGTAACGTGAAGTTGCATTAATGTTGCAATTACGCATTACCTTACGTGAATGTTTCACACAAACAAATGTACCTAAAAACGAAGACATACAACTCACTTTAGCTTAGCTATCATGTGTGGAAAATGGCTCTTCGGTTGTCTTACCTGGCCTGTGCTTCGTCCAGGCTTTCGTCAGTGATGGCCATTATTTGCTGTAGGATATCCCCTATGTCTTGTTGAGGCTGACCGAGGGACTGTTGTTTTCTGACCGAGTCTGGGTCACCAACATCGGCTTGTGCTAGTCCACCTAGTCCGGTGAGACCCGTCATCATCCTGGTCTGGTCATCCATACTTTCAAAGGAAACTCGCCGTTTTCCTCCGTCGAAGAATACACACAAATAGCTAGCCTATTAGCTAGCCAGCAAAGTATTTTCTACGACAAATCATACAACACCGCTTACGGTACCGACAGTGACGATCAGCAAATAATTGGGGGCTGTTGTCATAAAACAGACTATACAAATACGCTTTACATTCGTTTGTCTTTTCCCCCCTCCAGTCAATAAACGCGGCCAGGCTAAAGTTAGCTAACCACCGACTGAAAAGCAGCTAGGTTAGTAGCTGTAGCCCAGCAGAAAAGCAGCAGCAGGGACACACATGCACAGACTGTGTGAGCTTGCCAACAGCGTCTCGCACATTGTCGGAAAAAATGTAAAGCGAAAAAATAAAAGCACGGACGGACACGCGGGTATTAAAAATAAAATCCACCAATTCAAGAAAAAACAAAACAGGATTAATAGAGTTTCAGATCATGTAGCTCCAATCCGAAATCTCCTATCAAAACAGACTACGGTTTGCCATTGTTGTTGATGTCGCGCGAGTACGTGGGATGTTCTTATCTGCGCGAGTGGTGTGAGTCGCCTTGACCATTAAACTCATAGCACCACAGAGTGCGAGCTAGCGGGTGGGTCCATTAGCAGCCCATATAGTACAACAGGAACGAAAGCTAATGATATAGATAACCTCACTACACTGCCACATTACATTTAAAGCACATGCTTCCAGATACTAGAACTGGATTATTCCTTCAGGTGACCAAGCTCATCTCGTGCACGACCTTTACAAATTATAGCCCCTTACGTCACCAGAACTGCTTGTTCTATTGTAATTGGTTAAAGCTTTTTTTTT